>NW_023994913.1:0-97500 GCF_015586225.1 Lucilia sericata | reverse complement strand
TTACTTCAAAATTTCATTTAAATAATCTTTGAATACAAAGCAAATGAAAGTATTCGAAACCGGTTTTTAAAAGGTGAAAAAACCGGGTTATTCGATATTCGAAAAATCATCATTTAGAAAAAGCGACACTGGTAAAGCAGAAAAAACCGGTTGAAAAATCGAGTCGATCACCCTAGTATGTACTTGTTTATAGAGAACTTTCAAAATTTTACAAACAGTTTTTTGCTTAAAAATATTAAAATATTCCTTGTGCACCAAAACAAGCAATATTGTGATGCATCAAACTTTGAGAAATTTAAGGAACAAGTTTCTATACCTAAAAACTATATGTGTACATTATGTTAATTTTAGCAGTATTTATGTTTGATATTTTTAAAAATGCCAGAACGTTGAAAACATTAAGAGAACATTAGAAAAGAATTAACATTACTGTCGAATATTCTTCAAAACTCAGAGTTTATTGAATTTTTGAGCAATAATATTCCGAATCTTTCAAATTTTACATAAATATGTATTAATATTATAAATGTTTTAATATATTTCATCTTAAAATATTACAATATTTTAAATTTTTTATAAAAATTTTAAGCTTTTCATATTCTCCGATTTTGTGATGATTTCTGAAAACCAAAACGTCGATTATTTAAAAATGTATCGGGAAATTGACGATTTTTTCTACAATTTATCTGGCAGCCCTGATTACAATGTAAACATTATATATAATCCAAATGAAGAAGTTATAATAAATAGAAATAATAGAAGGATTCTTCAATATAAGTAAAATAATCAAAATAAATTTAAGCAAACTTAGTATTTGTTAAACGACTTTAATCATTTTGATAAATTCTACCTACATATATACAACTTCTATAATTAAGTCAATTCTATTTTAAACAAACTAATGATGAATATATAAGAAAATAACAGTTCTCCTTAATCCCAAACAATTATAAACATTCCAGCAATATTATCATCAGAGTACCAGCAGCATTCCTGAGTGTAGCTAAGAAAATAAATTAAATATTTCGCTAATGTCCTTCAACGTTCATTGTCCCCTATCCAAAGGTCTCAAAACGGCAAACGTCTCTTGTCGCTCCGATACACATAATTTTCATTGCTGGTTGGTTGTTCGTTACTCCTACTCTGCGTCTGTCTAAATGTTTGAGTTAAGAGAAATTAAGGCTGAATATTCATGAGAAGATTAGAATTATTTTTATACTGTCATTTTCATTTCCAGCAGCTTCAAAATGTTTTTCATCTTCTTGTCCTTTTATACAATTTATTAACATTTAAAGGGGATGAGGAAATGGGGTAAGACAACCTTAAAAGGCTATCTAGTACCATGGTTGTTTATTTGGTTCCAAATTGTTTATTCTTTATTCGATTTTTTCTTTTGTTAGAACAAATTATGATTTTTTTCGCTGATGCCAAAAGGGATTAAATTTACGTTAAGCGTGTTTTTCTGTTAAATTTTATTTAACTTCCCTCCGTTGCTTTTGGTTGTCGTTGTGATGAGTAAAAGTCTTGTATTTTGGTATTTCAGTTGAGGCAGTGTCAGTGGCAATTGTTGAGCGGGAAGAAAAAAGCACAACAACTCATGAATCATAATGTTTTTGTTGTTGTCGTTTTGTGTTTTTATTTAGATCCTTTTCGGTGTTAGTGTATTGGTAGAATTTGTATGTAAATAAAATTATTTAGTAATTCTATGAAGGAGTAGAAAGAGTGAAAGGTTTAATAAATTTCAAGAATAAGGAAATATTTTCAGTTTTTCATTGGATCAGTAACACATTGAAAATAATCTTGCATGATTCTAGTTCTGTTCTAGTTCTGTTCTAGTTCTGTTCTAGTTCTGTTCTAGTTCTGTTCTAGTTCTGTCTAGTTCAGTTCTAGTTCAGTTCTAGATCTGTTCTAGTTCTGTTCTAGTTCTGTTCTAGTTCTGTTCTAGTTCTGTTCTAGTTCTGTTCTAGTTCTGTTCTAGTTCTGTTCTAGTTCTGTTCTAGTTCTGTTCTAGTTCTGTTCTAGTTCTGTTCTGTTCTAGTTCTGTTCTAGTTGTTCTAGTTGTTCTAGTTATGTTCTAGTGTTCTAGTTATGTTCTAGTTCTGTTCTAGTTCTGTTCTAGTTCTGTTCTAGTTCTGTTCTAAATCAGTTTCTAGTTCTGTTCTACTTCTGTTCTAGTTCTGTTCTAGTTCTGTTCTAGTTCTGTTCTAGTTCTGTTCTAGTTCTGTTCTAGTTCTGTTCTAGTTCTGTTCTAGTTCTGTTCTAGTTCTGTTCTAGTTCTGTTCTAGTTCTGTTCTAGTTCTGTTCTAGTTCTGTTCTAGTTCTTTCTAGTTCTGTTCTAGTTCTGTTCTAGTTCTGTTCTAGTTCTGTTCTAGTTCTGTTCTAGTTCTGTTCTAGTTCTGTTCTAGTTCTGTTCTAGTTCTGTTCTAGTTCTTTCTAGTCTGTTCTAGTTCTGTTCTAGTTCTGTTCTAGTTCTGTTCTAGTTCTGTTCTAGTTCTGTTCTAGTTCTGTTCTAGTTCTGTTTAGTTCTGTTCTAGTTCTGTTCTAGTTCTGTTCTAGTTCTAGTTTTCTAGTTCTAGTTCTGTTTCTAGTTTGTTCTAGTCTGTTCTAGTTCTGTTCTAGTTCTGTTCTAGTTCTGTTCTAGTTCTGTTCTAGTTCTGTTCTAGTTCTGTTCTAGTTCTGTTCTAGTTCTGTTCTAGTTCTGTTCTAGTTCTGTTAGTTCTGTTCTAGTTCTGTTCTAGTTCTGTTCTAGTTCTGTTCTAGTTCTGTTCTAGTTCTGTTCTAGTTTGTTCTAGTTCTGTTCTAGTTCTGTTCTAGTTCTGTTCTAGTTCTGTTTCTAGTTCTGTTCTAGTGTTCTAGTTCTGTTCTAGTCTGTTCAGTTCTGTTCTAGTTCTGTTCTTTCTGTCTAGTTCTGTTCTTTCTTTCTTCTAGTTTTTATTTTTTTCTAGTAGTCTTTCTAGTTCTGTTCTAATTCTGTTCTAGTTCTGTTCTAGTTCTGTTTCTAGTTCTGTTCTAGTTCTGTTCTAGTTCTGTTCTAGTTCTGTTCTAGTTCTGTTCTAGTTCTGTTCTAGTTTGTTCTAGTTCTGTTCTAGTTCTGTTCTAGTTCTGTTCTAGTTCTGTTCTAGTTCTGTTCTAGTTCTGTTCTGTTCTAGTTCTGTTCTAGTTCTGTTCTAGTTCTGTTCTAGTTCTGTTCTAGTTCTGTTCTAGTTTGTTCTAGTTCTGTTCTAGTTCTGTTCTAGTTCTGTTCTAGTTCTGTTCTAGTTCTGTTCTAGTTCTGTCTAGTTCTGTTCTAGTTCTGTTATAGTTCTGTTCTAGTTCTGTTCTGTTTCTTTTCTAGTTCTTTCTAGTTCTGTTCTATTTCTTTTCTAGTTCTGTTCTTGTTCTGTTCTCTTGATTCTGGGTTTCAGAAAGTCCTCGAAGAAAGTCTTCAGAAAATGTATCCTTAAGCATATTCAAAATTCGTCTCTATCCCAAACACCACTTTTTCATTATTGTTGTATTTAAATAAATTATATTCTGCTGCTGCTATTGTTGTTTATTTTTATATTTTTGTTCTGTTTATAAATTTATTATGAAAATGCGTAAAGGGATTTAATAAATAACTGTAACTGCTTTCTCTACTTGTACCGTTACCACTACAACGATACACTAATCATAACTTACACAAACACATCCAAAATGCTTTCATCCATCCTGTTGAACAGTGGTCGAGGAAGATGTTAAGAGAAGCATACATATGTATATTCCACGCTACCAAAACCATAGATGACTTTTAAAGTTTGCAATATCGACCCCAGTATTTATGTTATCGTTAGTTTGAACTATATATAAACTTTTAACTATTTTGTACTAATCAAGTCAAGCATGTTTTCCTCGTTATTCAGAACAATATATTTCTGATAGACTTCTTTTAAAACCATATTTTTCCACTGAAAATTTTAAAATAACATCCCTAATTAAGAGCTTTTTAACCACTGTGCCTTATTTATATTTTTACTTTACCAACCTTCTAATTTATTCAATGTTTCTCTTACTGTTGCTGCTGCTGTGATGCTTTTCAACTTTTTATATAAATTTCGGTTGGTGTTGTTTTTTCTGTAGGTTACCACCGTTTTTGTTTATTTTATTTACTACATTTTTGTCTACTTCATCTTACGTCCCTGGTCCTATTACTTACATATATTTTCACTTGATTTTCAGTTTGTTTTGAGTCGTATTATACGTTTTTTTCTATTTTATCCTGAATTATGGGATTTAGTTGGTGCTGCTGCCGTTGTTGTTTTGTCTGTCAAATTCATAATTTCTATGTTTAACAAAAAAGATGAAAATATTCTATACAATTGTTAAGTCCTTACCAATCTTTTTATTCAGTTTTACTCATTTATTTTTTGTTTTAGACTCCTTTAAAACAGTTTTGGCTTTAGGAAAACACTTGTTTTTAATGAAAATTTGTATCGCATTTTTGTTAATTTCCCAGCAGTTTACGAAAAGTAAATTGTATCACTTTTTTCAGTTCTAGTTCAGTTTTAGTTCAGTTCTATCAGTTCTAGTTCAGTTCTAGTTCAGTTCTAGTTCAGTTCTAGTTCAGTTCTAGTTCAGTTCTAGTTCAGTTCTAGTTCAGTTCTCAGTTCTAGTTCAGTTCTAGTTCAGTTCTAGTTCAGTTCTAGTTCAGTTCTAGTTCAGTTCTAGTTCAGTTCTAGTTCAGTTCTAGTTCAGTTCTAGTTCAGTTTACTAGTTCAGTTCTAGTTCAGTTCTAGTCAGTTCTAGTTCAGTTCTAGTTCAGTTCTAGTTCAGTTCTAGTCAGTTCTAGTTCAGTTCTAGTTCAGTTCTAGTTCAGTTCTAGTTCAGTTCTAGTTCAGTTCTAGTTCAGTTCTAGTTCAGTTCTAGTTCAGTTCTAGTTCAGTTCTAGTTCAGTTCTAGTTCAGTTCTAGTTCAGTTCTAGTTCAGTTCTAGTTCAGTTCTAGTTCAGTTCTAGTTCTAGTTCAGTTCTAGTTCAGTTCTAGTTCAGTTCTAGTTCAGTTCTAGTTCAGTTCTAGTTCAGTTCTAGTTCAGTTCTTTCAGTTCTAGTTTGTCTAGTTCAGTTCTTTCAGTTTTAGTTTTCTAGTTCAGTTCTAGTTCAGTTTCTCTTTCAGTTCAGTTGTCTAGTTCAGTTCTAGTTCAGTTCTAGTTCAGTTCTAGTTCAGTTCTAGTTCAGTTCTAGTTCAGTTCTAGTTCAGTTCTAGTTCAGTTCTAGTTCAGTTCTAGTTCAGTTCTAGTTCAGTTCTAGTTCAGTTCTAGTTCAGTTCTAGTTCAGTTCTAGTTCAGTTCTAGTTCAGTTTCTAGTTCAGTTCTAGTTCAGTTCTAGTTCAGTTCTAGTTCAGTTCTAGTTCAGTTCTAGTTCAGTTCTAGTTCGTTCTAGTTCAGTTCTAGTTCAGTTCAGTTCAGTTCAGTTCTAGTTCAGTTCTAGTTCAGTTCTAGTTCAGTTCTAGTTCAGTTCTAGTTTGTTCTAGTTCAGTTCTAGTTCAGTTCTAGTTCAGTTCTAGTTCAGTTCTAGTTCAGTCTAGTTCAGTTCTAGTTCAGTTCTAGTTCAGTTCTAGTTCAGTTCTAGTTCAGTTCTAGTTCAGTTTAGTTCAGTTCTAGTTCAGTTCTAATTCAGTTCTAATTCAGTTCTAGTTCAGTTCTAGTTCAGTTCCAGTTCAGTTCTAGTTCAGTTCTAGTTCAGTTCTAGTTCAGTTCAAGTTCAGTTCTAGTTCAGTTCTAGTTCAGTTCCAGTTCTAGTTCAGTTCTAGTTCAGTTCTAGTTCAGTTCTAGTTCAGTTCTAGTTCAGTTCTAGTTCAGTTCCAGTTCAGTTCAGTTCTAGTTCAGTTCTAGTTCAGTTCTAGTTCAGTTCAGTTTTCTAGTTCAGTTCTAGTTCAGTTCTAGTTCAGTTCTAGTTCAGTTCCAGTCTCAGTTCAGTTCAGTTCTAGTTCAGTTCTAGTTTTGTGTTGTTTTCTAGTTCTTCTTTTTCTAGTTCAGTTCTAGTTCAGTTCTAGTTCAGTTCTAGTTCAGTTCTAGTTCAGTTAGTTCAGTTTAGTTCAGTTCTAGTTCAGTTCTAGTTCAGTTCTAGTTCAGTTCTAGTTCAGTTCTAGTTCAGTTCTAGTTCAGTTCTAGTTCAGTTCTAGTTCAGTTCTAGTTCAGTCTAGTTCAGTTCTAGTTCAGTTCTAGTTCAGTTCTAGTTCAGTTCTAGTTCAGTTCTAGTTCAGTTCTAGTTCAGTTCTAGTTCAGTTCTAGTTCAGTTCTAGTTCAGTTCTAGTTCAGTTCTAGTTCAGTTCTAGTTCAGTTCTAGTTCAGTTCTAGTTCAGTTCTAGTTCAGTTCTAGTTCAGTTCTAGTTCAGTTCTAGTTCAGTTCTAGTTCAGTCTAGTTCAGTTCTAGTTCAGTTCTAGTTCAGTTCTAGTTCAGTTCTAGTTCAGTTCTAGTTCAGTTCTAGTTCAGTTCTAGTTCAGTTCTAGTTCAGTTCTAGTTCAGTTCTAGTTCAGTTCTAGTTCAGTTCTAGTTCAGTTCTAGTTCAGTTCTAGTTCAGTTCTAGTTCAGTTCTAGTTCAGTTCAGTTCTAGTTCAGTTCTAGTTCAGTTCTAGCTCAGTTCTAGTTCAGTTCTACTTCAGTTCTGGCAATCGAAGTGTATGTCATGTGTATAAAACAGTTCGGAACAGCCACCCCAAAACTGCAGGTTTGTGGTTATTGTTGCTACAATTGTGGGTTGTGTGCTGTTGTTTTTGTAGTTGTAAAACATTTTTTGAAAAGTTTTTCAAATAATTTTACTTAACGCTTAGAATTACAATATTTTGTAAATGCCGAAAATTAGAAAATACGTTTATTTGAACTTTGTAGTTTGTTGCTATTAACTTCATGGGAGTTGGAGGGTGGTTGAATTTAAAATTTTAAGAAAGGGGCCTTTAATAGAACTATTTTATTTATATAAGTTAAGACAAAGCCACATACTCTGACTAAACAAAAATATGCTGTTTTGGCTTTGGAAATCATATCAGATGAAGTGAATTTTAACTTGACCAAAGAGGTCACATTAAGGAATCAGCTTTAAACATTCAGTCTCAGGTTTTATCGTTTTAGCGATGGATTATTATTCATTTCATACAGAAAAATTAACGTTTGCTTTCTAGCCCACTATGGATTTTAAGAATTATTAACTGTTATTTATAATTAAAGGCCCTTAACCCCTATAGATCTTTTTTTTACCAACTCCACCCCTGCCTTACTTATTAGTATAAGCTCTGTCATTTAATTGTAAATAGGAAAGAAGTATGTATATTCTGTTTTGCCTTTTCTGTGGTTGGGGAGTAGTTAATATGAAGTATGACTTCATACATTTATATTTTGACATTTATTTCCGAAGTTCTCCTTTTTAAGTTTTATTATATACGAGTTCTCTTTTTCATACAAATAATAAAGAACATAAAATGTATTCATACATATATATTTACTACTCTATTTGCGTATAACAATCTCAAACGTGCTGTATTAGTATATATTGGGGTTTAAGTTTAGAACATAACATTTATAAAAATAGCTTTGATTATAATTAATTACTTTGTGTTGTGAAAATTTAGCAGGAAATAGTAATTTCGTTAAGACAAAGTTTTTGTCTCAAAAATCATAATTTATGATTGAAAAACTGAACTGAAGTTGGAGTTAAAGAAATTTGTTTATATAAAGTCCGTTCAGTTTTTTATCACAAATCCAAAATAGCCGCAAGTTTCTTAAATATGGATTATAGCGAAAATCTGAATACAATTTTATACACCAACTCCAACAATGGATAAATCGGACGATTGTTAAGATCTAAGCTTTCAATCTCAGACTCAAAGCTTGTAGAACATTCAATATGCTCTGGACCTGATTTTTATAAAATAGGATCACTATTTGTCGTTGCACAGTGGTATAGGAAAAAAAAAAGAGGGAAATAATTCGGTAACTTCTAAACGGTTAATCCGGCGGGGGGTCCTCAAATTAGGACACCTCGGCTATGTTAAATTTTTAAAACGATGCTATTTCTTCATTTGAGTTCCGATTTAAAAAAAATTTCGTATATAGAATCTCCTCATCGAGCAGTAAATTATCTCTTATAGTTTAGGAGATATTCGCATTTGAAAATTAAAATTTTAAAATTTTTACCGTCCTTACTTTAGTTTTTTTGATAATAGCGGGTCCAAATATTCCCGATTTTCGCCATTTTTTTTTATTCGCTTAACAACAAGTTTATATATCAAGCAGTGAAAGAATTATGTAAAAATCATGACTGAGTCCAAAGTTATAGGCATTTTAATTTAAAAAACAAAAAAAAAGGCGATTTTTTGTCATTTTTTGGGAAAAAAGTATATTTTTCTTTTTAAGTTATCTAAAAAGTTTCTAAGAAGATCGGGAATATTTGGACCCGCTATTATCAAAAAAACTAAAGTAAGGACGGTAAAAATTTTAAAATTTTAATTTTCAAACTGCTTTTTTTTAAATCGGAACTCAAATGAAGAAATAGGATCGTTTTAAAAATTTAACATAGCCGAGGTGTCCTAATTTGAGGACCCCCCGCCGGGCCCCTGGTTGGCCTATAAGGTCCAAAGTCAAAACCTAAACTCAACAACAACTCCTCTTTGTGCATACCAAATTTCATTAAAATCGGATTAACCGTTTAGAAGTTACCGAATTATTTCCCTCTTTTTTTTTCCTATACCACTGTGCGTTGATAAGAACGCGTTAAGACTCCATATAGGCGAAGTTGTTAAAAAGAGAATAAATATCAGTAGAACAATTTCACAGCAATTGTCCCGCTCGAATGCAATCAATACCAATTCCAATAAATTTTGTTGGAAGTGTCAATATAATAGTGGCCTCTGGTTGTTCGCATAAACACTATCATATTGGACTTAGGGATAATGTGCCTTTTCTTTATAATAAGTTCGGCTAATACCACTTACTCGTAATCAAACTACATTTCAAGAATCTTTTAAATGAAAGTCTCATCAAACTAATCTCTAAACTTTAACATAAAATAAAAGTAGAAAAAAAATCATGAAAAGCTCAAACTGATCTATGTGTAAAGATAAGAAAACCTTAAAGCTAAAGGCAACCAAAAAAGACGTTAAATCAACAAAGGACACCCATACTCTTACTCCTACAAATGTTCCATAACAATATGGAAAAACATCCAAATCAAGGAATTTCCTTCAAAAAGCTGACAACCAAATAGGTGGCAAAATGTAAAACACTAATGACAAACATACTTAAGCAAAATTGTATTAAATAACACCATAGCTTTTTCTGTTCTGGAATCCTTGTCAGCCAATCTCATGAAGTAGAAGGAGAGAGAGAAAAAAAACCAAACTAGCTGATTTTGATGAGTGCTTAAGGCGACATGTTCAACTGTTATATTTGAGTATAATGAGTTGTGTTGAGAAAATTAATGTTCATTTATCCTTAAAAAATAATGAGCAGCCAAAGGAGCTTCTTTAAAATATTTATGTGAAACAGAAGCATCCGTCCTTGTTACTCGATATCATAACAATTCATATGAAAGATATACAATTATACATAATTTTCACATTTTCGGAAGTATTTAATATTTGCCTATAGAGAAGTTTTGTGAGGTGTTTTCAATTCTATACAGTTGCTGATGAGGATGGAGGATGTGTGTACTTGGGGTTTATTTATTTATTATACTGGGTGAACAACATGAGGCTCGTAGGAGCATAAATGTGATAAATTATATTACCAGTAAAACATCATGTTTCAAGGTCGGACGAACGAATAGTTATTGATTAAACCGATATTTTCAATTCCCTATATTTTCTATAAATTGGGAATATTTGAGGAAAATTTCATATCCGCAACTCTTTCAGGTCCCACAAAAGTATTAGCAACAATTATAGCTAGATTCTCTTAGGATCCTGATTATCGGAATATGCACCCAACATTTTGATGTGTTACAAAGGAAGGGATATTTATGGAAAAAATTGCACCGATATTGCCTTTTTAACTCCTAGTTAGTTAGTTAGTTCGTTAGTTAGTTAGTTAGTTAGTTAGTTAGTTAGTTAGTTAGTTAGTTAGTTAGTTAGTAGTTAGTTAGTTAGTTAGTTAGTTAGTTGTTAGTTCGTTAGTTTTCGTTAGTTTGTTAGTTCGTTAGTTCGTTCGTTAGTTGTTCGTTAGTTCGTTCGTTCGTTCGTTCGTTCGTTCGTTAGTTCGTTTCGTTCGTTCGTTCTTTAGTTCGTTCGTTCGTTCGTTCGTTCGTTCGTTAGTTCGTTCGTTCGTTCGTTTCGTTCGTTCGTTCGTTCGTTCGTTCGTTCGTTCGTTCGTTCGTTCGTTCGTTCGTTTCTCGTTTCGTTCGTTCGTTCGTTCGTTCGTTCGTTCGTTCGTTCGTTCGTTCGTTCGTTCGTTGTTCGTTCGTTCGTTCTTCGTTCGTTCGTTCGTTCGTTCGTTCGTTGTTCGTTCGTTCGTTCGTTCGTTCGTTCGTTCGTTCGTTCGTTCGTTCGTTTCGTTCGTTCGTTCGTTCGTTCGTTCGTTCGTTCGTTCGTTCGTTTCTTCGTTCGTTCGTTCGTTCGTTCGTTCGTTCGTTTTCGTTCGTTCGTTCGTTCGTTCTTCGTTCGTTCGTTCGTTCGTTCGTTCGTTCTTCGTTCGTTCGTTCGTTCGTTCGTTCGTTCGTTCGTTCGTTCGTTCGTTCGTTCGTTCGTTCGTTCGTTCGTTCGTTCGTTCGTTCGTTCGTTCTTTGTTCGTTTCGTTCGTTCGTTCGTTCGTTCGTTCGTTTCGTTCGTTCGTTCGTTCGTTCGTTCGTTGTTGTTCGTTCGTTCGTTTCGTTCGTTCGTTCGTTCGTTCGTTTCGTTCGTTCGTTCGTTCGTTCGTTCGTTCGTTCGTTCGTTCGTTTTCGTTCGTCGTTCGTTCGTTCGTTCGTTCTTCGTTCGTTCGTTCGTTCGTTCGTTTTCGTTCGTTTTCGTTCGTTCGTTCGTTCGTTCTTCGTTCGTTCGTTCGTTGTTTCGTTCGTTCGTTCGTTCGTTCGTTCGTTCGTTGTTCGTTCGTTCGTTCGCGTTCGTTGTTCGTTTTCGTTTCGTTCGTTCGTTCGTTATTCGTTCGTCTCCGCTCCCTGAGACCTGTCATAAGGTCCCTTAGCTGTATCACGATCCCACGAGTGGCATCCCCCGGTCTGGTAGACTTGAACATCAACTACTAACCTACCGAAGTAACAAAACCTTTCATTGACTACCGAGAATATTCGTAAAACTTGCTCATCCAAACTTCATTCCTTCGAGACCTTATCTTACATTGGAGAAGAAGAATGATCAGGTATAACAATTAATCCCTCCCTTCATTGACACGCCAAATTAAGAACAAAAACCTTCAACAAATATATTCTCATCACTTCTTTCACCTGTAACACATTAAAACACAATTAAAATTATTAGTAATAAAAATCCGATAATAATCATAAATTTTATGATCCTAATTTGACTTAAAAGGTTTCCCATGGCTGAGGCGGGCGGCATTTTGTGATGTTTGAAACTCCATAACACTCGCACATACAATATTTAATATATCTCAACAAAAATGTTTGCCTGTCTGTCTGCCCGTCCGTCCTTCCGTCTAGCTCCTTGCCTCTCTCGCTCTGTCGGCGATGAAACGTTGAGAGATGTTTGTTTGAAACATTTATTATTATACATACTACATTCAGTCTCTATGTACAATATTTATGTACGAATTTCAAAAAAGAGTCAGGCAGTTGAAAGGAGATGTATTTAGAAGGGAAAGTAGATGGAGAGGATGATTGTGTGTTTGCCTAATCTAATGATTTATATAAAATTTAGGTCGCCATATAGTCGCATTAATTACGCCTCATAATGAGTGATTTATGCGAGCTCAGTGCCTCATTTTAAAACATACGAATGAGAAGAGCTGTATATAAATACATTTAAAATAAATATACATACACACACAGTTATACAAATATATAATGAGGTACACACATACATACATAGTGTATATGTTGGAAAAGCATCATATTTATGTATATGAGAGAAGGCTGAAAAGTATTTTTGATATAAATACATATAAATTAATCGGTTGTGCATTGTCTTCATTTCCAACTCTAGGTGGACCGTTTTTAACATTCTCACAAATAGCTCAGATATTAATCGACATAGCATAATTTCAGGTTTATCCGTATAACATCGATCTAAAAAAAATTCCGACAGTTGAATGACAACTCCAAATAACTTATACCAAACTAATGACGGAAAGGATTGTTAAGCCCAGAGAAAATAAACGATATATATAACCATTTTGTTCCGATGACAACTGCTGAAAAGAACCTGAGAGACAGCTAGCTCCTGAAAAGCTCTCATAATAGATCATTTACCGTCGCTTCGAAATTTTTGAATCACTTTTCCGCTTAACAGCGTATAAGCATAAATGATTTTATTCCGAGGACTATAATAAAATCAGATTATATGAATAAGTGTATAAATGTAACATCCAATGGTGTTAGTTAGTTGTTGGTGTCTATGTGAAAATTATGAAAGTATTTAAATGTGTTTTTGTACGTCACATACATTTACATTAACATTCACATAAAAGTGAAGCATTATTTCGTTAATGAGGCATAATACTGACTTGACTGTTGCCTGTTTTAGTAACTGCCTGCCTACTTGACTACTTACTGCTCTCTTGCTGATGATGATGATTCCATTTATGATGGCGCACCATTGCCAGTGATGCTGCTGCTACTGTAGCTGACTCTATTCGAGCTACTGATGATGCCGCAGGACATGAATTCACATTAGCACACAAAATGCCATAATTAAACACTGAGTTGTTGCTTCTTCTTTTTTTAATGACATTGTGATATGATATGATTTTCAAGCAGTTAAAAATGTTTTAAACCCAAAACCAGTATATAATTAAACAAACACGCTTATATTCGTGTGGTACACACACACATACATACACACACATATATACATATGCCCACATATGCAAAAAATTACAAACATAAATTTTATATAAAAAAGACCCATAACATATAAAACCCATATATTTTGTACCGCCTCGTTACAGTGGGTCTTTAAGGAAACAAAGGTAATAAATAATATTATAAAATATTCGGTTAATTAAAGAATGCAGCGTGTTCTCTGGTTTCAGTACGTTCCTGTATTCGTGACATCCGAAGCTAATAAACATTTTCTAATTTCTGTTGAGATTAAAGGACTTCTAAGGTGCAAAGTAGAGCTTTATTTCTATTTCAGTTCTATATTAGTAGCGGAGTTCTAGTTAAGTTCTAGTTTATTCCTAGTTTAGGCCTAGTTCACTTCTAGTTCAATTCTAGTTCAGTTCTAGTTCAGTTCTAGTTCGTGTTCAGTTCTAGATCAGTTCTAGATCAGCTCTAGTTCAGTTCTAGATCAGCTCTAGTTCTGTTCTAGTTCTGTTCTAGTTCTGTTCTAGTTCTGTTCTAGTTCTGTTCTAGTTCTGTTCTAGTTCTGTTCTAGTTCTGTTCTAGTTCTGTTCTAGTTCTCTTCTTGTTCTGTTCTAGTTCAGTTCTAGTTCAGTTCTAGTTCAGTTCTAGTTCAGTTCAGTTCAGTTCTAGTTCAGTTCTAGTTCAGTTTTAGTTCAGTTCTAGTTCGTGTTCAGTTCCTGTTCACTTCTTGTTCAGTTCTAGTTCAGTTCTAGATCAGTTCTAGATCAGCTCTAGTTCAGTTCTAGTTCAGTTCTAGTTCAGTTCTAGTTCAGTTCTAGTTCTAGTTCAGTTCTAGTTTAGTTCTAGTTCAGTTCTAGTTCAGTTCTAGTTCAGTTCTAGTTCACTTCTAGTTCAGTTTTAGTTCAGTTCTAGTTCAGTTCTAGTTCAGTTCTAGTTCAGTTCTAGTTCAGTTCTAGTTCAGTTCTAGTTCAGTTCTAGTTCAGTTCTAGTTCAGTTCTAGTTCAGTTCTACTTCAGTTCTAGTTCAGTTCTAGTTCAGTTCTAGTTCAGTTCTAGTTCAGTTCTAGTTCAGTTCTAGTTCAGTTCTAGTTTATTCCTAGTTTAGGCCTAGTTCAGTTCTAGTTTAATTTTAGTTCAGTTCTAGTTCAGTTCTAGTTCGTGTTCAGTTCCTGTTCACTTCTTGTTCAGTTCTAGTTCAGTTCTAGATCAGCTCTAGTTCTGTTCTAGTTCTGTCTAGTTCTGTTCTAGTTCTGTTCTAGTTCTGTTCTAGTTCTGTTCTAGTTCTGTTCTAGTTCTGTTCTAGTTCTGTTCTAGTTCTGTTCTAGTTCTGTTCTAGTTCTAGTTCTGTTCTAGTTCTGTTCGAGTTCTGTTCTAGTTCTGGTTCTAGTTCTGTTCTATGTTCTCTTCTTGTTCTGTTTCAGTTCAGTTCTAGTTCAGTTCTAGTTCAGTTCTATTTCTGTTCGAGTTCTGTTCTAGTTCTGGTTCTAGTTCTGTTCTAGTTCTGTTCTAGTTCAGTTCTAGTTCTGTTCTAGTTCTAGTTCCTGTTCTGTTCTAGTTCTGTTCTAAGTTCAGTTCTAGTTCTGTTCTAGTTCTGTTCTAGTTCGTCTGTTTCTGTTTCAGTTCATTCTTCTAGTTCTAGTTCAGTTCTAGTTCAGTGTCTAGTTCAGTTCTAGTTCAGTTCTAGTTCAGTTCTAGTTCAGTTCTAGTTCAGTTCTAGTTCAGTTCTAGTTCAGTTCTAGTTCAGTGTCTAGTTCAGTTCTAGTTCAGTTCTAGTTCAGTTCTAGTTCAGTTCTATTCAGTTCTAGTTCAGTTCTAGTTCAGTTCTAGTTCAGTTCTAGTTCAGTTTCTAGTTCAGTTCTAGTTCAGTTCTAGTTCTAGTTCAGTTCAGTTCAGTCTAGTCTTCTAGTTCAGTTCTAGTTCAGTTCTAGTTCAGTTCTAGTTCAGTTCTAGTTCAGTTCTATTCATTCTAGTTCAGTTTCTAGTTCAGTTCTAGTTCAGTTCTAGTTCAGTTCTAGTTCAGTCTAGTTCAGTTCTAGTTCAGTTCTAGTTCAGTTCTAGTTCAGTTCTAGTTGCAGTTCTAGTTCAGTTCTAGTTCAGTTCTAGTTCAGTTCTAGTTCAGTTCTAGTTCAGTTCTAGTTCAGTTCTAGTTCAGTTCTAGTTCAGTTCTAGTTCAGTTCTAGTTCAGTTCTAGTTCAGTTTCTAGTTCAGTTCTAGTTCAGTTCTAGTTCAGTTCTAGTTCAGTTCTAGTTCAGTTCTAGTTCAGTTCTAGTTTCAGTTCAGTCTAGTTCAGGTTCTAGTTCAGTTCTAGTTCAGTTCTAGTTCAGTTCTAGTTCAGTTCTAGTTCAGTTCTAGTTCAGTTCTAGTTCAGTTCTAGTTCAGTTCTAGTTCAGTTCTAGTTCAGTTCTAGTTCTGTTCTAGTTCTGTTCTAGTTCTGTTCTAGTTCTGTTCTAGTTCTGTTCTAGTTCTGTTCTAGTTCTGTTCTAGTTCTGTTCTAGTTCTGTTCTAGTTCTAGTTCTGTTCTAGTTCTGTTTCTAGTTCTAGTTCTGTTCTAGTTCTGTTCTAGTTCTAGTTCTGTTCTAGTTCTGTTCTAGTTCTGTTCTAGTTCTGTTCTAGTTCTGTTCTAGTTCTGTTCTAGTTCTGTTCTAGTTCTGTTCTAGTTCTGTTCTAGTTCTGTTCTAGTTCTGTTCTGTTCTGTTCTAGTTCTGTTCTGTTCTAGTTCTGTTCTGTTCTGTTCTAGTTCTAGTTCTGTTTTATTCTATTTCTGTTCTAGTTCTGTTCTAGTTCTGTTCTAGTTCTGTTCTAGTTCTGTTCTAGTTCTGTTCTGTTCTGTTCTAGTTCTGTTCTAGTTCTGTTCTGTTCTAGTTCTGTTCTAGTTCTAGTTCTGTTTTAATTCTATTTCTGTTCTAGTTCTGTTCTAGTTCTGTTCTAGTTCTGTTCTAGTTCTGTTCTAGTTCTGTTCTAGTTCTGTTCTAGTTCTGTTCTAGTTCTGTTCTAGTTCTGTTCTAGTTCTGTTCTAGTTCTGTTCTAGTTCTGTTCTAGTTCTTTTCTAGTTCTGTTCTAGTTCTGTTCTAGTTCTGTTCTAGTTCTGTTCTAGTTCTGTTCTAGTTCTGTTCTAGTTCTGTTCTAGTTCTGTTCTAGTTCTGTTCTAGTTCTGTTCTAGTTCTGTTCTGTTCTGTTCTAGTTCTGTTCTGTTCTGTTCTAGTTCTGTTCTAGTTCTAGTTCTGTTTTATTCTATTTCTGTTCTAGTTCTGTTCTAGTTCTGTTCTAGTTCTGTTCTTTCAGTTATTAGGTGGCCTATTAGTATCATAACAGCTTTTGTTTATAAAATCCCCACTGTCTCACGTAAATGAATGAAAAAACTGTCTATATGACACTTTTCCGTAGATATATTTTTTATGACTTCGCATCTTTTATCACACACAAGTTTTTAATGTTTAAACAACAAAAACAACAAATATAAATAAAAAATTTAATCCAAATATTTATGTTTCTTGAGATAATAAACATGAATCCATCGCGCACATTGAAAACTTAAATACTTTGAGAGTAGAATTTACCACACCCCAAAAACCATCATCATTGTCATTCCTGCCATCCGTCAATGATTTATGTTTGTTATTTTATACTCTCATTCCTTAATTCTATACATTTCAACTGTCAATTCAATTGTTTCTTTTTTTTCGTTTTGTTGTTTATCACTTCTTTTCTTTTCAATATCTATTCACAATGGCGTCCATAATGATTTATGTATGATTGACAGCCGTTCGTGCGTAAGTGCGAGTAAATTTTGTTATTTGTTTGTGTGAGGTTTGTATTCTCTGTTTTCTTCAACCCGCACTTTATGTGCGTTCCTTTGGTATGTCCGTCCCTCCAGTAGTAGTATGAGTGAGAAAAAAATGAAATCTTTTTTGGAAAACAAGTATTTGTTTCTTGATTTTTATAGCCGATATATTTGATGTATTGTTGTCCGTATGTCTTCGTTACTGTTGTTTGAGGTTTTTAAGTAGGAAGTGTCAGTTTTTATGTTTGTCAGTCAAAAAAAAAAAACAATATGGCGGTTTGTACCTTTTTTGAAAAATAGGCGGGTGTTTTGTTCAAATCTTTTGAGGTATAGAATTTGAAGGTCATAAAAATGTAATAAAAATAATTGTTTTGGTTTTTGCTAAAAAGATTATTCGTGCTTATGGGTCATAAAATTATCTAATAATTAGAGATGGATTGAATACGAAGAAGAAAAAAATTGTTCAATATCACGTAAATACATAAATTCTATATTCAGCTGTTGCGTTTACGACTTTTGTCGGTCGATTTTAAGCTACTTATTAAAGTGATTACCAAATCCACATGTTCAAAAATATCAGGATGAGGCTTTGGCTGTTTATATAAAACATCATCATTCTACTTGTATTTATGAAGGGCTTTAGCTTTTAGCCCATCAAACAAACAGCTTAAAAAGGGACATGCATTCATGGCAGGATCATACTTTGTAATAGGGGTGCCTCTTGTGGTTGGAGTTCTAGTCTGTCAGTCCGGAAGACAGGTATACTATTTCCATCTAGGTCTGATTGAACATATGTACATACATTCTCCATAAAATCTATTAAGTTAGACCAGTTTTAATGGAAAACTAATAAGTAGCCATTATTATTACTAGATATCTTTAGGAATTTCAGATGAATTCAAATGCATAGTAATGAATTTATTTATATTTTATTGAATTATTCGGTTTTAATGACCCTTTTAATAAGAAATTATTATAGTTAATCATAATTTCACACAGCACGTCAAAAATATATATTTTCTTGATTACTTCTCTTCTGTCGACTTTTAGAAGTATAATAAATTTTTATTTCCAAACTCAATTAAATATGAACTTTAATCAAACTTTAGCTGTAAGGCTAAAAATAAAACAATATGGTGGCTAAAAATAATCGTTAAAACTAATTTAAGCTTTTAATTCCAGGCACTAAAAGATGAAAGGAATTTTAGTTTATACTGTAGGAAAGGAAAAAAATGCAAAAAAAGCATTGTTTGTACCGCACAATATAGTATTGGAGGGAAGTGAAAGTTTTAGGCGGTTTTATAAGAAAAAAATTTGAAACGAACTAACTTACTAACTAACTAACTAACTAACTAACTAACTAACTAACTAACTAACTACTAACTAACTAACTAACTAACTAACTAACTAACTAACTAACTAACTAACTAACTAACTAACTAACTAACTAACTAACTAACTAACTAACTAACTAACTAACTAACTAACTAACTAACTAACTAACTAACTAACTAACTAACTAACTAACTAACTAACTAACTACTAACTAACTAACTAACTAACTAACTAACTAACTAACTAACTAACTAACTAACTAACTAACTAACTAACTAACTAACTAACTAACTACTAACTAACTAACTAACTAACTAACTAACTAACTAACTAACTAACTAACTAACTAACTACTAACTAACTAACTAACTAACTAACTAACTAACTAACTAACTAACTAACTAACTAACTAACTAACTAACTAACTAACTAACTAACTAACTAACTAACTAACTAACTAACTAACTAACTAACTAACTAACTAACTAACTAACTAACTAACTAACTAACTAACTAACTAACTAACTAACTAACTAACTAACTAACTAACTAACTAACTAACTAACTAACTAACTAACTAACTAACTAACTACTAACTAACTAACTAACTAACTAACTAACTAACTAACTAACTAACTAACTAACTAACTAACTAACTAACTAACTAACTAACTAACTAACTAACTAACTAACTAACTAACTAACTAACTAACTAACTAACTAACTAACTAACTAACTAACTAACTAACTAACTAACTAACTAACTAACTAACTAACTAACTAACTAACTAACTAACTAACTAACTAACTAACTAACTAACTAACTAACTAACTAACTAACTAACTAACTAACTAACTAACTAACTAACTAACTAACTAACTAACTAACTAACTAACTAACTAACTAACTAACTAACTAACTAACTAATTAACCAACTAACTACCTAACTAGGTTAGGTTGATACGCGGATGTACTATATTACATCAAATCCGAAGAAATACATCTAGGTAAAAAAAAAACATTCTTTTACCTTTCAATGATCATCAGAGAGTCAATTTCTTGGACATAATACCTAATAATTTTCCGATTATTGTTCGTGAGGGATGTTATATCCGCAATAGTATCACTCCCAATACATTTGGATCTAACTTCGGCGACGGTGGCAAAAAATGTGCTCCAGGTCCAGTCTTGTATATGTACCATCATAGTAACCTCAGACTTGGTCATTTTGGGGAGATCTCGACTCTTGTTCTCATTAAAGTCACCCTGTGGGATATTTGAGGTTCTACCCACCGTTTTTTTATTCCAAGAGGCCTTATGGGCTTCTCTCAACCATATTTTTAATTCAGCCTTCGTTGAGTCGAATGGTTTTGAGTTCGTCGGGTTAACTACTTCGAGCACTCTTCCCTTTCGTTGCAGACTACTCTCGAATGGCCTGTTACCCATATGATGTAAACCTTAACTCTGGGAAAGTATTTAGTTAAAGCTCTCTTACAATCTAATGCAGTATTAGATTTAATTTATCCATACTTTTTGCCCTAAATGCCTTCTGGCTGTCGGTGAGTCCTTTGGGCGCCATATTTATTCAGAACCAATTTACACATTCCGTTATGGCTCGTACATCTGCCTGAAAGCTTCTGTTATGATAAGGTAATGGTGGTATATCTCTATTTCTCAGATATCAATATAGAAAAACAGGCCAACTTTGTACCTCAATTTAGAGTCATTCCAGTATATGTACATTGACCATCCGACTGTAAGTGCCACTTATATCTTAAATATGTTTCAATGGGAGGAATATCTAGGAATGTTTCCAGAGCCTTGGTTGACGTAGTACTCAAGGCACCACTTATACCCAATTAGTATGTACGCTGAACTATAGTAGTTTGATATTACACTTTTTATCTAAAGAAGTCCACCAGACTGGCTAAAATTTATCTAATTACACTTTTATAAAGAAAATGTGCCATAGTAGGACTAAAACCCCATTCCATGCCTATAGTTTATATGGTGTCTCCAACTATCCAACTAACTAAATTTCTATACAAAGTTTCGTAAAAACCGATCTATGTATGTATGACAGAACGCATACTGCCATAAAAGGAATATAAAATTTAAACGTTTAACAACAAAATCATTTCGGCTACCCAATATATCTAAAATCTCCACTATTTGAGAAAAAAAATTTTATGACTAATCATGTGAGCAAATGTGTGATTATTAAAATGCACTAAATAGAACGAACGCCCCAGTAACTAAAATCTCATAAAAGTCAAAAAAACATTTTGAAATGCATCTGCGAAAAAAAAACGCAGCATTGAGGAACCTCTTAAATGGGAAGAAAAAATTAAACAGCAGTTACAACAACATTACACAAATAAAGGCAACAACTGCTTTTAAGCGATTTCCACGTAAAACAGCGGGATCGGTAATAATTTCATTTCAATACATAACACCACCGAATGCTTAAAAATATAAAATGTCACTTTTGAAACCCAGCAGTTTTTGGAGTTATTTATATCCTAAAGTTTTTTTTTAATAGAGAACTAGAGAATTCATTAGCGAATGGTAATATAAAAGATATCAAATGGCACAAAATATAATGAAGAAACACTTGAAACTCCAGGGTGTCATACCAACATTTGTCTACCAAAGCTATATAATAGAACTAGCGATTTTATTAGCTAATAGTAATGCAGAAGGTAGCACATGACAACTGATATGACTAAGACAAACTTAAGAATTGATATCTGTTAAACTGTAGGGCTAAAGGTAAACATTTGAGTCATCTCTACCACGACTACTGCTTACACACACACCCATTACCACCGTCATTGTCACCATCACCAACAAACTGATGAATCCAAAACAGCGAGTGTGAGTAGAGTCCGCACTGAATGCTTGTATAAAATGTCATAAAATTTCATTTTATGATTATTTTCACAAATACACATTTGTAGTATAATTTACAAACGGGCGGGCGATTTAACAAGAACAAAAACAAACACAACAACTAAACAATTCAAAAGCAACATAAAAAGGTAAAGAAGAAGAGAACAGAACAGAAAAACAAAACAATTCAATACAATTAAAATGCAGTAAAAATTTCTCAGTTTGACATTTATGGATTTTTAAATAATTTTATGACCATCAAATATTTACTCTCTTAACATTCATACACGCAGTGTTATGTCATTTTGACAGCTTAGAGGCACATCAAATTGACATAACCTTTTGACACTTAACAATCACTTTTAAATGACACATTTCACCTTGACAGCAGGTAATCAACATAAAGATCTAAAACTAAAATATTACTTAAAATTACACGATTCTTCCTCTGTTATATTTTATAGAAATTCCCAAATCCCATATTTTACGTTTCTTAACAGATTTAAATTTCTCTTTGTTCGTTTAAAATAAAACAAAAATGTTTTACTTTTGGCGGGAGTTGATGTTTACATTTGTTGTCATTACCCGTAAATGTCAAATCATAAAGAAAATCATAAAATTGTTAATTTTATGTGCAGCCTTAAACAAGCCTCATAAAATCAAGTGACACAACGGTATGACAGTCATAAAATGGACCAACATCGCGCCCGTCAACCAAAAACAGCAAAACATCATAAACTAAATGTACGAGAGTTGAAAGAAAGAAGGTGAAACTTACTTCTTTTTGGTCTTCCTTAGTTTTTGTCTTGGCAGCTTAAGAAATATGAGTTTTACCAAACACTTTCGTGTCCCTTACCTTCAATAAATTCTGTTTTTTGAAAACAGAAAGTAAAGTGAACAATTTTACACCTTTATATTTTGGTAATCACCTAAAATAGAGATGATAGTCTAAAACTTACTAGCTATTTGAAGGAATGGAGTGATTTTACAAACAGAATATCAAATTATTGAGTTATCCTCCTACTTAATTTCAGAAATTCGTTTTTTAATGGACTGCAGCAAACTGGTAGTTAAGCAAAAAAATCTTTTGGTCTAGTTCTAGTTTAATTATAGTTATGTTCTAGTTTTGTTATAGTTCTATTCTAGTTCTGTTCTAGTTCTATTCTAGTTCTGTTCTAGTTCTGTTCTGTTCTAGTTCTGTTCTATTTTGTTCTAGTTCTGTTCTAGTTCTATTTCTGTTCTATTTCTGTTCTATTTCTGTTCTATTTCTGTTCTATTTCTGTTCTATTTCTGTTCTATTTCTGTTCTATTTCTGTTCTAGTTCTGTTCTAGTTTTGTTCTAGTTCTGTTCTAGTTCTATTTCTGTTCTAGTTCTGTTCTAGTTCTGTTCTAGTTCTGTTCTAGTTCTGTTCTAGTTCTGTTCTAGTTCTGTTCTAGTTCTGTTCTAGTTCTGTTCTAGTTCTGTTCTAGTTCTGTTCTAGTTCTGTTCTAGTTCTGTTCTAGTTCTGTTCTAGTTCTGTTCTAGTTCTGTTCTAGTTCTGTTCTAGTTCTGTTCTAGTTCTGTTCTGTTCTGTTCTAGTTCTGTTCTAGTTCTGTTCTAGTCCTGTTCTAGTTCTGTTCTAGTTCTGTTCTAGTTCTGTTCTAGTTTTGTTCTAGTTCTGTTCTAGTTCTGTTCTAGTTCTGTTCTAGTTCTGTTCTAGTTCTGCTCTAGTTCTGTTCTAGTTCTGTTCTATTTCTGTTCTAGTTCTGTTCTAGTTCTGTTCTAGTTCTGTTCTAGTACTGTTCTAGTTCTGTTCTAGTTCTGTTCTAGTTCTGTTCTAGTTCTGTTCTAGTTCTGTTCTAGTTCTGTTCTAGTTCTGTTCTAGTTCTGTTCTAGTTCTGTTCTAGTTCTGTTCTAGTTCTGTTCTAGTTCTGTTCTGTTCTGTTCTAGTTCTGTTCTAGTTCTGTTCTAGTCCTGTTCTAGTTCTGTTCTAGTTCTGTTCTAGTTCTGTTCTAGTTTTGTTCTAGTTCTGTTCTAGTTCTGTTCTAGTTCTGTTCTATTTCTGCTCTAGTTCTGTTCTAGTTCTGTTCTATTTCTGTTCTATTTCTGTTCTAGTTCTGTTCTAGTTCTGTTCTAGTTCTGTTCTAGTACTGTTCTAGTTCTGTTCTAGTTCTGTTCTAGTTCTGTTCTAGTTCTGTTCTAGTTCTAATTCGGTTGTAGTTCTGTTCTAGTTATACCCTACACCACTTTAGTGGGGAGGGTATATTGGGTTTGTGCTGATGTTTGTAACGCACAATAATATTGGTCCTATACCCACCTTAAAGTATACCAATCGGCTTAGAATCATTTTCTGAGTCGATTTAGCTATGTCCGTCCGTCTGTCCATCCGTCCGTCCATGTAAACCTTGTAATCAAACTACAGGTCGCAATTTTGAAGATAATTCAATGAAATTTGGCCCATGATCTTTTATGGTATCGTAGACGAAGCCTATTGAAAATGGTTAACATCGGTCCTTTATTTCACCTAGCCCCCATACAACTGAACCCCTCGAATAGGGCTTTTAAAACTTGTAATCAAGCTACAGGTCGCAATTTTGGAGATAATTCAATGAAATTTGGCACATGATCTTTTACGGTACCGTAGATGAAGCCTGTTGAAAATGGTTAAATCGGTCCATTATTTCACCTAGCCCCCATACAACTGAACCCCTCGAATAGGGCTTTTAAAACTTGTAATCAAACTACAGGTCGCAATTTTGGAGATAATTCAATGAAATTTGGCACATGATCTTTTATGGTATCGTAGACGAAGCCTATTGAAAATGGTTAACATTGGTCCATTATTTCACCTAGCCCCCATACAACTGAACCCCCGAATAGGGCTTTTAAAACTTGTAATCAAACTAAAGGTTGCAATTTTGGAGATAATTCAATGAAATTTGGCACATGATCTTTTATGGTACCGTAGACGAATTGAAAATGGTTACCATTTTTGAAAATGGTTACCATCGGTCCATTATTTCACCTAGCCCCCATACAACTGAACTCCCGAATAGGGCTTTTAAAACTTGTAATCAAACTACAGGTCGCAATTTTGGAGATAATTCAATGAAATTTGGCACATGATCTTTTATGGTACCGTAGATGAAGCCTGTTGAAAATGGTTACCATCGGTCCATTATTTCACCTAGCCCCCATACAACTGAACCCCCTAATAGGGCTTTTAAAACTTGTAATCAAACTACAGGTCGCAATTTTGGAGATAATTCAATAAATTTTGGCACATGATCTTTTATGGTACCGTAGATAAAGCCTGTTGAAAATGGTTTACATCGGTCCATTATTTCACCTAGCCCCCATACAACTGAACCCCCGAATAGGGCTTTTAAAATTTGTAATCAAACTACAGGTCGCAATTTTGGAGATAATTCAATGAAATTTGGCACATGATCTTTTATGGTACCGTAGACGAAGCCTATTGAAAATTGTTACCATCGGTCCATTATTTCACCTAGCCCCCATACAACTGAACCCCCCAATAGGGCTTTTAAAACTTGTAATCAAACTAAAGGTCGCAATTTTTGAGATAATTCAATGAAATTTGGCACATGATCTTTTATGGTATCGTAGACGAAGCCTATTGAAAATGGTTTACATCAGTCCATTATTTCACCTAGCCCCCATACAACTGAACCCGCCGAATAGGGCTTTTAAGTTCATAATTATGTTTAATATACTCATATCTCGACAAAAAGCTGCAATAACCAAGTTGTATACAAGACGAATTCCATAATAATATGACCCTAGCCCCTATGAAAAGCCCCATAAAAATTTCACTTAAATGTCCCCAATTTTATTCAACAATAAACGGCTTAAGTATGTATATCTAAGGCAAGGTACAATTCAACTTAAATGCTTTATTATGGCAACTAAATCACATTATATTTTTGTCAAAGGTGTAGGGTATTATATGTTCGGCCTCGCCCGACTATAATTTCTTACTTGTTCTGTTCTAGTTCTGTTCTAGTTCAGTTCTAGTTCAGTTCTAGTTCAGTTCTAGTTCAGTTCTAGTTCAGTTCTAGTTCTGTTCTAGTTTTGTTGTAGTTCATTTCTAGTTTTGTTCTAGTTATGTTCTAGATCAATTCTAGTTCTGTTCCAGTTTTGTGTTTTTTTTCTAGTTCTCTACTTATTGAAAAAAGAATGACTAAACCCTTTAAAACTCTGTTTCGACACTATCCTAAAGTTTGCACATATCCTGTCTTTCCTTCCCAAATATAAAAGTATTCCTTTAGATATATGACCAATACCTGCAGCAGTTGTGTGTGTCCAAAACGTCATGATCATCAACGACACCATCACCTTCGTAGTTTCTACTAAAATATTTGAAATATTTAGTTTGTCTTTTATTTTGTCACTTAACTTGACATGTTGCAACATGTTAACCGTGATGTTGCATTACTAACACATACTTTTTCTTTCTTTTATTTTTTACCAAACTTGGGACGACAGCAACAGAAACAATCATCTTGTTTATTTGATATAAATTATTTGTGATATTTCTTGGTTTTTATGGCTTCAGTGTCGATTTTTATTTCTTATTGACTATAATTTAATATCGTCCATATATTCTCTTAACATCTGTCAATTGTAATTATGGCGAACAGAAAAATGTAAATGAGGAAGGAAGAGGGAAGATTTGCGAATATGTCAAAGACATGATGAGCGAAAAGTTATGGTTTGGGAAAATTGAGCTTTTTTAAAGATCATTGTTACTTAAAACAAAACTTAACTATAACTGAAAGACAACATAATTGTGTGGCAGAATCGTTTTCATCATAACTTCATAAAATGTCATTTTGACAACTCAATTTTCGCACCTTAAATCAATAAAAATCGGGTAAAACAAATAACAATAATTTGTTCTCATTAAATGTAAATATACGAAAAAAAACTCATAAACCACGCAATAATTTTGTTCCCCAATTTTTTTCACTGCCATCGCACGTAATGTAGGAGGTGGTAATAAATCCGCGTTAAATGCAGCGTTAATGAGCACTAAAATTTAATGTTTTACCCAGCGAAAGAGCTGTCGCATTTTAAAAAACGCTCCCCATAAAATGTCATTTGATTTTATAGCTCTACTTTTAAAACGCCTGCAACAAAGCAATAAATGTGTTTGTTTTAAATTGCTCTTGTAATGAGTGTACAAAAATCCGTAAAATGGAACTATTTTCTGCTGCTTCCTATTGAAGAATTAAACTGCGTAACCTGCTTTATGTTGTTTGCCTCGTCTTCATTTTACTGAATGAGTTTGAGTCTCAAATCATTTAATTTATATTACTACATTACTTGTCGTAAATAAAAAGAGTTTAATGTGTAAAACATTGACTTCCTTTTAGAAGTTTAATGTGTTTAGCGCATGTGTGGCGCGTGGGTTTTATTTGTACTTTAATTTAATTGATAAATACATACGCCAGTATTTGTAATATTTATGTATTAGTGTAATTGAAATGGGGGCATATTATTTTGTCATTAGGTATGTAACCCATTGAAATATAGTAGGCATATAATTTTCTCAACTAAACTCATAATCAAGAACAGAATTAGAATAGAACTAGAACAGAACTAGAACAGAACTAGAACAGAAATAGAACAGAACTAGAACAGAACTAGACAGAACTAGAACAGAACTAGAACAGAACTAGAACAGAACTAGAACAGAACTAGAACAGAACTAGAACAGAACTAGAACAGAACTAGAACAGAACTAGAACAGAACTAGAACAAACTAAACAGAACTAGAACAGAACTAGAACAGAACTAGAACAGAACTAAAACAAACAGAACTAGAACAGAACTAGAACAACTAAACAGAACTAGAACAGAACTAGAACAAACTAGAACAGAACTAGAACAGAACTAGAACAGAACTAGAACAGAACTAGAACAGAACTAACAGAACTAGAAAACAGAACAAGAACAGAACTAGAACAGAACTAGAACAGAACTAGACAGAACTAGAACTGAACTAGAACAAACTAGAACAGAACTAGAACAGAACTAGAACAGAACTAGAACAGAACTAGAACAGAACTAGAACAGAACTAGAACAAACTAAAACGAAACAGAACTAGAACAGAACTAGAACAGAACTAGAACAGACTAGAACTAGAACAAACTAGAACAGAACTAGAACAGAACTAGAACAGAACTAGAAGAACTAGAAAACTAGAACAGAACTAGAACAGAACTAGAACAGAACTAGAACAGAACTAGAACAAACTAGAACAGAACTAGAACAGAACTAGAACAGAACTAGAACAGAACTAGAACAGAACTAGAACAGAACTAGAACAGAACTAGAACAGAACTAGAACAGAACTAGAACAGAAACTAGAAAGAACTAGAAAAGAACTAGAACAGAACTAGAACAGAACTAGAACAGAACTAGAACAGAACTAGAACAGAACTAGAACAGAACTAGAACAGAACTAGAACACTAGAACAGAACTAGAACAGAACTAGAAGAACTAGAACAGAACAGACTAGAACAGAACAGAACTAGAACTAGAACAGAACTAGAACAGAACTAGAACAGAACTAGAACAGAACTAGAACAGAACTAGAAACAGAACTAGAACAGAACTAGAACAGAACTAGAACAGAACTAGAACAGAACTAGAACAGAACTAGAACAGAACTAGAACAGAACTAGAACAGAACTAGAACAGAACTAGAACAGAACTAGAACAGAACTAGAACAGAACTAGAACAGAACTAGAACAGAACTAGAACAGAACAGAACTAGAACAGAACAAGAACAGAACAGAACTAGAACAGAACTAGAACAGAACTAGAACAGAACTAGAACTGAACTAGAACAGAACTAGAACAGAACTAGAACAGAACTAGAACAGAACTAGAACAGAACTAGAACAGAACTAGAACAGAACTAGAACAGAACTAGAACAGAACTAGAACAGAACTAGAACAGAACTAGAACAGAATTAGAACAGAGCTAGAACAGAACTAGAAAGAACTAGAACAGAACTAGAACAGAACTAGAACAGAACTAGAACATAACTAGAACAGAACTAGAACAGAACTAGAACAGAACTAGAACAGAACTAGAACAGAACTAGAACAGAACTAGAACAGAACTAGAACAGAACTAGAACAGAACTAGAACAGAACTAGAACAGAACTAGAACAGAACTAGAACAGAACTAGAACAGAACTAGAACAGAACTAGAACAGAACTAGAACAGAACTAGAACAGAACTAGAACAGAACTAGAACAGAACTAGAACAGAACTAGAACAGAACTAGAACAGAACTAGAACAGAACTAGAACAGAACTAGAACAGAACTAGAACAGAACTAGAACAGAACTAGAACAGAACTAGAACAGAACTAGAACAGAACTAGAACAGAACTAGAACAGAACTAGAACAGAACTAGAACAGAAGAATAGAACAGAACTAGAACAGAACTAGAACAGAACAGAACTAGCAGAACAAGAACAGAACTAGAACAGAACTAGAACAGAACTAGAACAGAACTAGAACAGAACTAGAACATAACTAGAACAGAACTAGAACATAACTAGAACAGAACTAGAACAGAACAGAACTAGAACAGAACTAGAACAGAACTAGAACAGAACTAGAACAGAACTAGAAAGAACAGAACTAGAACAGAACTAGAACAAAACTAGAACAGAAATAGAACAGAAATAGAACAGAAATAGAAAAGAACTAGAACAGAACTAGAATAGAACTAGAACAGAACTAGAACAGAACTAGAACAGAACTAGAACAGAACTAGAACAGAACTAGAACAGAACTAGAACAGAACTAGAACAGAACTAGAACAGAACTAGAACTGAACTAGAACAGAACTAGAACAGAACTAGAACAGAACTAGAACAGAACTAGAACAGAACTAGAACAGAACTAGAACAGAACTAGAACAGAACTAGAACAGAACTAGAACAGAACTAGAACAGAACTAGAACAGAACTAGAACAGAACAAGAACGGAACTAAAACAGAACTAGAACATAACTAGAACAGTCAAACCCCCGTTGAATTTCTTGCTCCCTTTCTATTGACCGTCGGATTATCGTACACATAGCAGAAACCGTCGCAGTATTATCTTAGTTGCTTCGGCTTAACTCCTTCCAGTGTCTATCTTATTCTTTCGTGTTTTAATGGGCTTATTTTTAGACAGCCATTAGTTCGATGTTATTTTGACTGACTTGCTCCCTTCAAATTGTTTGCTTCTCATGGAGTGATGTGTGATATGACTATGACAGCATATGAGAAGACAGAAAGGAGTTTTTCTACTTGAGTTTGTACTCAGTGTTCAGCTCCTCGGGAGGTCTGATTCTCTTTGCTTCAGATATAGTGAAGGAATCCAATATATCCTGGAATTGACTCAATATTTCTTTGATCCAAACATTTTTCAATGGTTAAGGTACTTACTATACTACTGAAGTACTATTTACAAAAATATGATTTGTTTTGTTAATCTTTGATATACTCGATTATCTACTATATAGTATGTCGGTGTAGGTTATTATATAAATATTCGGACTTTATCGACTATACATCCATACCTTCTCATATTTATAATTGGTCTCCTGTCAACCAATGTATTTTGTTGCTGTTAATGTTCTGTTTTTGTTGCTGCAGAGTCATAAACTTAACAATTTGTTTGATTACAGCAAACAACCAATGAACCACTTTTATTGTCACTGTCATTCTTTAACAAACCATAGAACAACAACTGCAACAACTACAACATCATCGTCATCATAATGTAATCAATGTTGTGGTTTTAACTACAACCATGTTTGTTGTTGTTACAACATTACATACACGATGTTCTTCATGTTTTATGCTGGCAGAGTGATGAACTTCTTCTTTTTATACATTTTCCGTTTTATTTTGTTTTTCATGTTTCATTTTCAAATTTACGAGAACATTTATACGAAAAAAACGTTGCTTGTTTATTTTATTTATTCGTTATTTTTTTGGTGTTAAAAATTGTTAAAAAGTCATAAATTTTTATTAAACATACTTAATGTTATTGAATGTTGTTTTTATTGTTGTTGTGGAAGAAGTCGTACTCACAAATGTCGCAGCTTATGTGTGGGTGCCACTATTATCATCTTTTTCGGTGTCATTAACTTAAGTGGCTTTTGATTGATTGTTAATGGGACGGTTACAAAGGATTATGAGTATTTTTTTTATCGGGGGTCACATACATGAGGTGTTGCATATTTTAATTTACAAATGTTTAAAATATTTAGCATATAGGTGTTATCATTTATCCAAAAATAAACCTTGTCGTTAAAATTTACTCGACTTCTGCACAAGCTAAGTTCTAGTTCAGTTCTAGTTAGTTCAGTTATAGTTTAGTTCTAGTTCAGTTCTAGTTCAGTTCTAATTCGGTTCTAGTTCAGTTCTAGTTCAGTTCTAGTTCTGTTCTAGTTCAGTTCTAGTTCAGTTCTAGTTCAGTTCTAGTTCAGTTCTAGTTCTGTTCTAGTTCAGTTCTAGTTTAGTTCTAGTTCAGTTCTAGTTCAGTTCTAGTTCAGTTCTAGTTCAGTTCTAATTCAGTTCTAGTTCAGTTCTAGTTCAGTTCTAGTTCAGTTCTACTTCAGTTCTAGTTCAATTCTAGTTCAGTTCTAGTTCAGTTCTAGTTCAGTTCTAACTCAGTTCTAGTTCAGTTCTAGTTCAGTTCTAGTTCAGTTCAGTTCTAGTTCAGTTCTAGTTCAGTTCTAGTTCAGTTCTGTTCTAGTTCAGTTCTAGTTCAGTTCTAGTTCAGTTCTAGTTCAGTTCTAATTCAGTTCTAGTTCAGTTCTAGTTCAGTTCTACTTCAGTTCTAGTTCAATTCTAGTTCAGTTCTAGTTCAGTTCTAGTTCAGTTCTAGTTCAGTTCTAACTCAGTTCTAGTTCAGTTCTAGTTCAGTTCTAGTTCAGTTCTAGTTCAGTTCTAGTTCAGTTCTAATTCAGTTCTAGTTCAGTTCTAATTCAGTTCTAGTTCAGTTCTAGTTCAGTTCTAGTTCAGTTCTAGTTCAGTTCTAGTTCAGTTCTAGTTCAGTTCTAAGTAAGTTCTAGTTCAGTTCTAGTTCTGTTCTAGTTCAGTTCTAGTTCAGTTCTAGTTCAGTTCTAGTTCAGTTCTAGTTCAGTTCTAGTTCAGTTCTAGTTCAGTTCTAATTCAGTTCTAGTTCAGTTCTAGTTCAGTTCTACTTCAGTTCTAGTTCAATTCTAGTTCAGTTCTAGTTCAGTTCTAACTCAGTTCTAGTTCAGTTCTAGTTCAGTTCTAGTCAGTTCTAGTTCAGTTCTAGTTCAGTTCTAGTTCAGTTCTAGTTCAGTTCTAGTTCAGTTCTAGTTCAGTTCTAGTTCAGTCTAGTTCAGTTCTAGTTCAGTGTTCTAGTTCAGTTCTAGTTCAGTTCTAGTTCAGTTCTAGTTCAGTTCTAGTTCAGTTCTAGTTCAGTTCTAGTTCAGTTCTAGTACAGTTCTAGTACAGTTCTAGTTCAGTTCTAGTTCAGTTCTAGTTCAGTTCTTGTTCAGTTCTAGTTCAGTTCTAGTTCAGTTCTAGTTCAGTTCTAATTCAGTTCTAGTTCAGTTCTAGTTCAGTTCTAGTTCAGTTCTAGTTCAGTTCTAGTTCAGTTCAGTTCTAATTCAGTTCTAGTTCAGTTCTAGTTGAGTTCTAGTTCAGTTTTAGTTCAGTTCTAGTTCAGATCTAGTTCAGTTCTAGTTCAGTTCTAGTTCAGTTCTAGTTCAGTTCTAGTTCAGTTCTAGTTCAGTTCTAGTTCAGTTCTAGTTCAGTTCTAGTCCGTTCTAGTTCAGTTCTAGTTCAGTTCTAGTTCAGTTCTAGTCAGTTCTAGTTCAGTTCTAGTTCAGTTCTAGTTCAGTTCTAGTTCAGTTCTAGTTCAGTTCTAGTTCAGTTCTAGTTCAGTTCTAGTTCAGTTCTAGTTCAGTTCTAGTTCAGTTCTAGTTCAGTTCTAGTTCAGTTCTAGTTCAGTTCTAGTTCAGTTCTAGTTCAGTTCTAGTTCAGTTCTAGTTCAGTTCTAGTTCAGTTCTAGTTCAGTTCTAGTTCAGTTCTAGTTCAGTTCTAGTTCAGTTCTAGTTTAGTTCTTGTTTAGTTCTGTGATATTCTTTGGTCCTTTTATCTTTATATTCCCCTCTTCGTTACTTTAATTCAAATCCTTGGGTTTCAAAAATGGTTAGAGTTTAATAACTATTTATATGAAATCTTTGATCCATTTCCATACATATTATTCTAAAAGGGTAGTTTTCTTTCCCATAAGAGAGCAATTAAAATTATAAATTTTCTTTATAGTGCGCCAGTATCCATGTATCTAGTTTTAATTAAAATAACAACTTGTTCCAAATAAATAAATAAATAAACATTAAAATACATATTTCCATGATTAACTAGGAAACATTAAGCTCTTACTCTATATCTCCACTTACAAACACAATCCACTGCAAAGACAATATTTTATGTGTCACATGATGCCTCGACAAACCAACAAATTCCAAATGGTGGGGAAAAACAACCTTCCAACAGCAACAATAACACAAACATTTCTACATATTTACCGGTAACATACGCGTCGACATTCTTTGGTGTGTTATGTCCTGTCAAAAATGAAGTTTATTACGTCTACAACTCGTATATGTAACGCCATTGTTGTGGCATAAACATTTATGATGGTGGTGGTAATAGTTAGCTGAGGAACGAGTAGAGTCGTCGTCGTCATCATCATCGCAGTCATCCTTGTCGTTGTAGTTGAATTGTTAAGGTTGTATTCCACATACAACTCTTATTCGAATGTATGTACAAATGTCATTCCCGCCATATGTGTTGTATACCGTATGATTTGGTTGGAGCATTTTATAGCAGGGAATGTGTAAAAAAATACGGGCTTGGAATAGGCCATGAGAACGAGCGTATAATGAATGATGATTCTGTTATTGTTTGGTTTGTTTACCAGCAACAACAAATATTCAAGATGAGTTTTAGTTAGATTTCAAATGGCTTTTCCTTTTTCTAAAAATTATAGTTGTTCCTTTTATTTCGTTTGGCCAAACTAATAACTTTCAAAGGACTCACACTCGTATAGCAGCAGTTGGTAACAATTGTTATAGCTCAACAATGTATCAGGATATAATGAAAAATTCATATGTTTGGTTATGTAAAGGATCTAAACAAGTCTCTGAGGTTAAATAAGTGAGATGATAAAAAATACAAAATAAAATAAAGAGTTTTTTTCTCTGGAAAAAATAGAACAATTCTCAATGAAAGGATAAAAAGCCAACAAAAGAATAGAATATAAAACAAACAATATGGTAAGTACATTCCTTTGAAGATAACAGAAAAAACTACAATGAAAGTACAATACAATGATGTCAAGTGTTTTAGCGCCCTCCTAAACTTTTTTGATAGCATTCCATCTGTTAAAACTAACAAGGAAATTGGGATGGTATCCTTGTAGTGGTGATTTGGAAAATTAAGTGAAAAGAAGTGTCTTGAGAACTAAAATTTAGTTTCTTAAATTTCCAACTTTTTTCATAGACATTGATAGAGTGTTTTAAGACTCACAGACCAAATTTAATTAACTGCCCTTCGCTTTCTTTCCCCTTGACAATGTAATTGCTGGCGGCACACACTCATCCTAGTCCATGAATTGCTTCATTTACGTATTTGTTAGGGTTCACAGGGTATTGCGGTTCTCCTACTACTTGCTAGTCATTTCACACACACATACTCACACTCTCCCTAACAAACGACTACATTTGTATCTCATTTTTTGTTGTTAGTAGTATTTGCTTGGTGTGTTATTTTTGGTGAGTGATAAACGCGCGGCGCATTTGTTTAACAATTAACGTGTTGGCAACACATTGCAATTATTTATATGGCAACAACTACAGCAACTTAACCTAACAATATGTTCATTTACATACAACATACAAGACAACAACAAAAATAATAATAAACAATTCTTTGTTGTTGTTGTTTCTTTGGCAAATAGAAAACTAAATACAAAATTCTATTGTGAAATGTTTGCTATGCACGATGACTTTGGCACCATTGACAGAGGTGGGAATGTTTGTTAGATGGATTTGGTTTTGAAAAGTAGTAGAATTGTTTTTATTATAGACCAAGTTTTCAATTTTCTATTTGTTAGTTGTTAAGTGAGTGACTACTACTACTACTATTAACTCTACAATAAAAACAATAAACAAAATATGTAAGTTGTATTAAAACATTAAAACACACCTCGTTTTTTTCGTACATATCTTATAGTACATTCCCTTTGCATAGATATATCAGAGTTTTTAAAGAATTATATCTTTAAATTCTTGAATTAAATACTAGTTTGTTTGCCGGTGGGAAGCCACATCAGTGTTCAGAAAGAATACTTTTTATCGTTTCTGAAGTGAAAAAATCACATTGTTAAGAATATCACGAGGATCTATAATTTGCAAGTTATAGAACAAAACTGAACTAGAACTTCAGTAGAACTGAACTAGAACTGAACTGAAATATACCTGAACTAGAACTGAACTAGAACTGAACTAGAACTGAACTAGAACTGAACTAGAACTGAACTAGAACTGAACTAGAACTGAACTAGAACTGACTAGAACTGAACTAGAACTGAACTAGAACTGAACTAGAACTGAACTAGAACTGAACTAGAACTGAACTGAAATATACCTGAACTAGAACTAACGACTGAACTAGAACCTGAACTAGAACTGAACTAGAACTGAACTAGAACTGAACTAGAACTGAACAGAACAGAACTGAACTGAACTGAACTAGAACAGAACTAGAACTGAACTGGAACTGAACTAGAACTGAACTAGAACTGAACTAGAACTGAACTAGAACTGAACTAGAACTGAACTAGAACTGAACTAGAACTGAACTAGAACTGAACTAGAACTGAACTAGAACTGAACTAGAACTGAACTAGAACTGAACTAGAACTGAACTAGAACTGAACTAGAACTGAACTAGAACTGAACTAGAACTGAACTGAAATATACCTGAACTGAACTAGAACTGAACAGAACAGAACTGAAACTGAACTAGAACAGAACTAGAACTGAACTGGAACTGAACTAGAACTGAACTAGAACTGAACTAGAACTGAACTAGAACTGAACTAGAACTGAACTAGAACTGAACTAGAACTGAACTAGAACTGAACTAGAACTGAACTAGAACTAGAGACTAGAACTGACTAGAACTGACTAACTGAACTTGAACTAGAACTGAACTTGAACTTGAACTTGAACTAGAACTGAACTTGAACTAGAACTGAACTAGAACTGAAGTAGAACTGAACTAGAACTGAACTAGAACTAGAACTGAACTAGAACTGAACTAGAACTGAACTAGAACTGAACTAGAACTGAACTAGACTGAACTAGAACTGAACTAGAACTGAACTAGAACTGAACTAGAACTGAACTAGAACTGAACTAGAACTGAACTAGAACTGAACTAGAACTGAACTAGAACTGAACTAGAACTGAACTAGAACTGAACTAGAACTGAACTAGAACTGAACTAGAACTGAACTAGAACTGAACTAGAACTGACTAGAACTGAACTAGAACTGAACTAGAACTGAACTAGAACTGAACTAGAACTGAACTAGAACTGAACTAGAACTGAACTAGAACTGAACTAGAACTGAACTAGAACTGAACTAGAACACTAGAACTGAACTGGAACTGAACTAGAACTGAACTAGAACTGAACTAGAACTGAACTAGAACAGAACTAGAACAGAACTAGAACAGAACAGAACTAGAACAGAACTAGAACAGAACTAGAACAGAACTAGAACTGAACTAGAACAGAACTAGAACAGAACTAGAACAGAACTAGAACAGAACTAGAACAGAACTAGAACAGAACTAGAACAGAACTAGAACAGAACTAGAACAGAACTAGAACAGAACTAGAGCAGAACTTGAACGGAACGAGAACAGAACTTGAACAGAACGAGAACAGAACTAGAACTGAACTAGAACAGAACTAGAACAGAACTAGAACAGAACTAGAACAGAACAAGAACAGAATTAGAACAGAATTAGAACAGAACTAGAACAGAAATAGAACAGAACTAGAACTAAGCAAGAACTGAACTATAACTCTACTGGAGCAAAAATATAACTGGATTTCGAATGCGAATGCAATACAATTTGTAAAACTTCTCCAGAGTCTTTTCTCTTAAGCAAATTCTTATGACAAGCCAAGTTCGATTCATTCCAAAAAATACAATGAATATATTCCTTTCGCATCTGAACTCACACACTCATTTATGGCTGTACAAATATTCGCGCAAATTCAAATTTGTTGGCATGTCAGTGAGTGTGTTCATTTTGAAAATTGTTAACAAGCTTTAGAATTACGAGAGTATGATACAATTTTTATTTGGGTAATTAGTCGCTAGCGATTTTACTGAAATGGTTATGAAATCGTTTTTGATAAACGATAATGGCTTATTATGTCGCAGCATAATCGCTAAGTAACGTTGCGTACATACAATGTATTTGTTAGTATTTTCCTGTACTTAACTGTAGACTATTAGAGTGTGAGTATGTAGAGCAGTGGTAGGCACAAAGAGTTCATAAACACAGTTTCTAAGTCGTGAAACAACTGATGGTTTCTGTTTGAAATTTGTTAGTTTTTCGGAATTTGTTGGAAAATCATAGTGTTTACCTATCAATAAACGAGCAATCGTTCCCCAATCGCTTACGGTGCTGATCACTGCTGCAGAGAATATGAGTTTTGCTGCTATTATTATTAAAATTATTGTATTATTTTGCATGTGTTGTTTGACTGTATTGTTTATTATTGTTTATTTGCTGAATTGTGTAGTTGTGAATGAAATTATTATTTCTTTTTTTTCGGTTGTCCATGTTTTGTTAGGTTTTTATATACGACTACAATTATACATTGCTAATGTTAATGTTGTTTTTGTCGTTACCATTTAAATAGTCATTTCCATTGAAATTTACGACAGTGACGAATCTACTCATATATACGCCAGACACATATGAATACGAATGTTGGAACCCTTACTTTGGAACAGGTTGTAACTTGCTAGCGCATATGAAAAACACAGATAAATGAAAATTTTTAGTTTTCAGTAGAACTGCTTACAAAAGGGGTTTAAAAATGATTTAACTTATGTGCCAGATGGTGGTTAAAATTATGACCTGTTTTTAATTACTATTATTAAAAAATTATGTAATTGTATGTGTAGATTATTTTCGGATTTTGACGTTATATATGTACAGATTTTAAATAATGTAAATTTTAATGATCGAATTGCATTAGTTGCAAAAGTGAAAATTATCATTGAACTGAATAATCGATAAAAATAGTACAAATGCTACAAGTCCTTTGAACCTCACAGCAGTTGAGTTGAAGGCCTGGTATATTTCTCCGAATTTGGTCTAACATACATCCACTATGCAAACTAACTAACTACTAACTAACTAACTAACTACTAACTAACTACTAACTAACTAACTAACTACTAACTAACTAACTAACTAACTACTAACTAACTAACTACTAACTAACTACTAACTAACTACTAACTAACTAACTAACTAACTAACTACTACTAACTAACTAACTAACTAACTAACTAACTAACTAACTAACTAACTAACTACTAACTAACTAACTACTAACTAACTAACTAACTAACTACTAACTAACTAACTACTAACTAACTAACTAACTAACTAACTAACTAACTAACTAACTACTAACTAACTAACTAACTAACTAACTAACTAACTAACTAACCTAACTAACTAACTAACTACTACTAACTAACTAACTAACTAACTAACTAACTAACTACTAACTAACTAACTAACTAACTAACTAACTAACTACTAACTAACTAACTACTAACTAACTAACTAACTAACTAACTAACTAACTAACTACTAACTAACTAACTAACTAACTAACTAACTAACTAACTAACTAACTAACTAACTAACTAACTAACTAACTAACTAACTAACTAACTAACTAACTAACTAACTAACTAACTAACTAACTAACTACTAACTACTAACTAACTACTAACTAACTAACTAACTACTAACTACTAACTAACTAACTAACTAACTAACTAACTACTAACTAACTAACTAACTAACTAACTAACTACTAACTAACTAACTAACTAACTAACTAACTACTAACTAACTAACTAACTAACTAACTAACTAACTAACTAACTAACTAACTAACTAACTAACTAACTAACTAACTAACTAACTAACTAACTAACTACTACTAACTAACTACTAACTAACGACTAACTAACTAACTAACTAACTAACTAACTACTAACTAACTAAACTAACTAACTAACTAACTCACTAACTAACAACTAGTACTAACTAACTAACTAACTAACTAACTACAACTAACTAACTAACTAACTAACTAACTAACTAACTACTAACTAACTAACTAACTAACTACTAACTAACTAACTACTAACTAACTAACTAACTAACTAACTAACTAAATAACTAACTAACTAACTACTAACTAACTAACTAACTACTAACTAACTACTAACTAACTAACTAACTAACTAACTAACTTGTGGAGTGACTTTTGTTGCCATAAGGTTAGTTATGTCAAATTCCATTGAAAGTAATTACAAGGGAATGTACGATGTTCAAGCATTTTCAGAGGGGAAATTTGTAGGGGTCCTAGAGTTAAATAAGATCCGATCATTACGAAATTTTGCATTGGTGGGCTGTTATTATATTTAGCTCCAAAGCTCAATTTAGGGGTGCGGTTGTATGTGGGCTTGGGTAAAACAATGGACAGATATCAACCAATAGAGTTCGTTCTTGTGTCAATTTTATCGAATTATCTTAAAAATTGAGTTCTGTAGTTTTATTACAAGATTTACATGAACAAAGAGATAGACAGCCAGACAAACGGACATGGCCAACAAGGTCACGTAAACTGCGTCCACTAATAGTTCTCACACAAAAATATAATTCTTATAGTTGGTGTCAAAAAAATTCAAACCAAAATGTCGAGACTTAAAATTAGGTATTTACATATTAAGTCATATGTAAGACATTACTATACTCTTTATAAGTAATGCAGGCGGTATGTTGTAAACATTGAAAAGTAAGTTGTGTTTGCTGTTTATACATTTCTTTATATTAAATTGGAATACCTGGTAATTTCGTTAACATTATGTAACTTCTTTACAATTCAATATTTTACGACTTTTTACATAATAAACTTACCCAATACCCATTTCTTAGCCTTTCAATTAATAAGATTTTAGGACAACAAACACTTCTTTCTATACACTCTTAAAACATTAAAAACTTTTTAAAAACAATATGTAAATTATACCCATCATAAGGTTCATATTTAATTGCCTTTCATCATATTGAAATTTAATAACTTTTTTATATATTTTCTACTTACTTTTCCATTTTGTCAATATTTCTTAAAACAATTAAATTCATAAATGCAAACGCAAAACTTTTATACACCCGGCCCATCATTAACAAACCTCTGGTAGTATGATGGAATCTCATTTTATGACTCTGTTGCAAATTAAGGAAATTTATATTGAAAGTGTCATAAATTTTATGATGGCAAAATGAAACAGCGACAATAACAATAACAGCGACAGCCACCATTGACAATTGTCAGTTGACAATTTGGAGTTCCGATGACATAGGGTGCTGCAGAAGTTAAAGGGAATTTGAAAGTTCTGCGATGATTTTTTCTCGCGCCATTCAAGAAGTTGAACTCAAAAGAACAACATTTGTGGAATCATTTATAGACAATAATATCCAAACAGTAATTTCACGATTCTTAATCCGGGAAATAATATTGAAACCTCTTTATATGGAATCGTATAAAACTGAAAGGAGAATGTGCGATCTTTTGCTTCTATATAGTTCAAAGTGTTAAATTTCTCATTAAAAATCGAGGGTTCAATGTTAAGACCATTCAGTCTTATGTATATCCATTAACACTTCCTACTGCCACACCCTTTTCACCTCAAACTCTCATAAATGTCCCCGCATATTTATTTATTTATTTACATACAACGTCTGTCTCCTCATCTCATCATCGTCATAACTTTGACGATGGTTGATTGTTCATGATGATGATTCTCGTTCATTTTAAGTTTATTCATTTATATGGATGTGGATCGAAATGATTACTGGCTGGATTGTTATTAAATTAATGCAATCGATTTGCATTTTTATTCATGAAGGTAATTTACACCGCATTATTTATTGCTCAGTCTTATGTTTGTTTATCTCTTACCTGCGGATGAGGCTGATGATTGTGGAAGCGATGTATGATGATGTTTGTGAGACGTCACCGCCTCTGCTGGAACTTTTATTTTGTTCTGATACCGCCAACCACTTGAGAGTTATAGCATTTTCATAGACATCTTCCTCTTTTGGAGATCTTCATTTTTACTGAGAGTTCTAGGAAGAATTTTTATTTGCCAGCTTAATTGGGGTCAGATAACTATATAATGTTCTAAGATCAAGATCTGTGTACTACTAAGAGTTTAATTTCTGAATAGTTTTTAGGGTAGTCGGTTAACTCTGTTCAAGATAATCTCTATCAATTCAGAAATATGATCAATATCACCTTCTTGGACTTGGGTCCGTGTGAGGGTGCCGTTGCCTTACCAGAAAGCGGATCCAGCCTCAACTCACCCACCGAATATTACCACCGAATCAAATTATCCCTGAACGATTCAATGTTATTGATGTCAGTACTTGATAGATCCGATTTTTGCTAGACCTTATGGATATTATTACCAAGAAAGTCTGTTAAACCATCCCGTTAAGTAATAAACGATATTCGCGAACCAATTATTAATGTCGTCACCAAATAGAAACCAAATATCGGGGACTTTGCCATTACTAGATATATACGATATTATATTATCCCCGGAAGTACCTGAAGCAACCACCAATATTTTCGAACCACTATAAATGTTCTGTAAACATCTATAATAAGATCTAATGGCAGATTTGCTGTCAGTACAGTTTCGGATATTCACGCTGTAAATCATTGTATAACATCTCATCCAATTAATACTTGATAGTTCCGATTTTAGCTAGCTCGTCAGCTATACATATTATTCCCAGAAACAACTGAATATCCCGATACCCAGATCAGCTCTCTGGGAACCATATGGATTTCGAGCACCAAAATATCAGGTGATCTGTCAGTATGAATCATTTGAAAATACTAATGCCAATACAGAATATGTATGTATATATGATTTCTCCATGCTTATACCCTATATATTATTCCCAGGAATATCTGAATAGTTCTAGGTTCGAATGTTTCACTTTATCGTCCAGAGACGACCGACATTTGCCAATCCGTTTAGATGTTTTGTAGTCACTACTGATTCGGATATTCAGGCTGTATATCCTATAATACCACATTCAGTTAATCGTTCATTTTATAACTGAAATCTCAGTCTGTAAGTTGTTACATTGAACGTACAGTCTGAAGCTTGCCAATGAAGATTTGGATCTATAAGTATGGATAGATTTTGAGCTTTTCATTAACTGAATAAAATGAATCGATCGTTTTCCTAACTGTGAATCTCATGTCAGTAAGCATTGTGGGATAGTTGTAGTCCTGTATATATGGCCTATAACCAGGTGTAGGGGTTTTAAACTTTGGAGTATTTGAAGCAATGGCTTCACAAAATTAAGCTTCAAATTGTTAGCAAATAGCGTACCTTAGGCCTCCCCTACCAGTTCACAAAGTTTATTACCCAAATGATGGCCGGCTGTTTCGGCATTTATAGTGACAATATTTCTGTCTTTCTCATCAACACTTACGACTAATACCAGCGTTTATTTCTTAAGAGTTTCACACGGATACGCATACAAACGAAAACTACTCCTGGTAGACGGATCAGTCATCTGCTTTATGATTATTATATTTTTTAAATAAAAATGTCGTAAAATTTTGTTGACGTTGTTCGTCAGGATGCATTGCTTGAGAAAGACGTAAAGTTATAAATGTACATATGTTTAAATGTCCGTATGTCATAATTTATTTAACTGCTTTCTTGTGGGCCTCTTCATTTACTTCTTATGGAACTCTTAAGCAATACATAATGAATTTATGTTCATGCATGTTTGTCTAAAGTTTATTCTCTTATTTTTTTTTCATTCCAACACCAACTCAGAATTTTTTACGACTTTTGATTAATAATTTATTTCGATGGCTGATTAAAATTTTATGTTTAAACCTTTAAATATGCAGAAAAAAAACAACAAACAACATTCCATTGTTGAACTAATTTAAGAAAAATATTGAAAAAAAATAACAGTTGTTGGTTATAGCATTTTACCTTAAAAACGTCATTATTCCTTGAAGAATATTACATATATTGAAGAACAGCTAATATCAAAATTTTTATGATTATAGTAAAATTTAGTCTTAAGTTATTTAATGAATTTAATAATTTGATTTTTTTTATTCAATATTTTTTTTCATCATTTTTATTTGGTTTTTATGATCCTGGATGGGCATAAAATTGAATTGCTTTTTACTTTTATTACACTTCGTTGAAGTTTACTTTTGTCCACTAACCCCCACTGTCAGCTGCTGTTGAAATTGAATATTTTTAATTTCAAATTATTGGTTTTGTTTGAATTTATTTTATAGAAAATCGTATAAGTTTTAACGATAATCTTATTATTTATAAGAAATAAGTTTTCAAATAAAATAAAATAAACAACTAAGCAAAAGAGATGAAATTGATTTAACAAAATTAGGGATGTTTAAAACATCTTTATAGTTTTGAAAGCTTCTTAGACTTTTTATTCTTCAGTTCTTAGTTAAGTTCTAGTTCTGTTCTAGTTCAGTTCTACTTCAATTCTAGTTCAGTTCTATTTCAGGCTCTAGTTCAGTTCTAGTTCAGTTCTAGTTCAGTTCTAAGTTCAGTTCTGTTCGTATAGTCTAGTTTAGTCGAGTTCAGTTCTAAGTTAGTTCGGAGTTCAGTTCTTAAGTTCCTAGTTCAGTTAGTTCAGTTTCTAGTTCATTTCTAGTTCAGTGTCTAGTTCAGTTCTAGTTCAGTTCTAGTTCAGTTCTAGTTCAGTTCTAGTTCAGTTCTAGTTCAGTTCTAGTTCAGTTCTAGTTCAGTTCTAGTTCAGTTCTAGTTCTTTAGTTCAGTTCTGTTCAGTTAGTTCAGTTTTAGTTCAGTCTAGTTCAGTTCTAGTTCAGTTCTAGTTCAGTTCTAGTTCAGTTCTAGTTCAGTTCTAGTTCAGTTCTAGTTCAGTTCTAGTTCAGTTTCTAGTTCAGTTCTAGTTCAGTTTCTAGTTCAGTTCTAGTTCAGTTCTAGTTCAGTTCTAGTTCAGTTCTAGTTCAGTTCTAGTTCAGTTCTAGTTCAGTCTAGTTCAGTTCTAGTTCAGTTCTAGTTCAGTTCTAGTTCAGTTCTAGTTCAGTTCTAGTTCAGTTCTAGTTCAGTTCTAGTTCAGTTCTAGTTCTAGTTCAGTTCTAGTTGAGTTCTAGGTCAGTTCAGTTCTAATTAGTTCTAGTCAGTTCTAGTTCAGTTCTAATTCAGTTCTAGTTCAGTTCTAGTTCAGTTCTAGTTCAGTTCTAGTTCAGTTCTAGTTCAGTTCTAGTTCAGTCTAGTTCAGTTCTAGTTCAGTTCTAGTTCAGTTCTAGTTCAGTTCTAGTTCAGTTCTAGTTCGTTCTAGTTCAGTTATCAGTTCTAGTTTCTAGTTCAGTTCTAGTTCAGTTCTAGTTCAGTTCTAGTTACAGTTCTAGTTCAGTTCTAGTTCAGTTCTAGTTCAGTTCTAGTTCAGTTCTAGTTCAGTTCTAGTTCAGTTCTAGTTCATTCTAGTTCAGTTCTAGTTCAGTTCTATTCAGTTCTAGTTCAGTTCTAGGTTCAGTTCTAGTTCAGTTCTAGTTCAGTTCTAGTTCAGTTCTAGTTTCAGTTCTAGTTCAGTTCTAGTTCAGTTCTAGTTCAGTTCTAGTCAGTTCTAGTTCAGTTCTAGTTCAGTTCTAGTTCAGTTCTAGTTCAGTTCTAGTTCAGTTCTAGTTCAGTTCTAGTTCAGTTCTAGTTCAGTTCTAGTCAGTTCTAGTTCAGTTCTAGTTCAGTTCTAGTTCAGTTCTAGTTCAGTTCTAGTTCAGTTCTAGTTCAGTTCTAGTTCAGTTCTAGTCAGTTCTAGTTCAGTTCTAGTTCATTTCTAGTTCAGTTCTAGTTCAGTTCTAGTTCAGTCTAGTTCAGTTCTAGTTCAGTTCTAGTTCAGTTCTAGTTCAGTTCTAGTTCATTCAGTTCTAGTTCAGTTCTAGTTCAGTTCTAGTTCAGTTCTAGTTCAGTTCTAGTTCAGTTCTAGTTCAGTTCTAGTTCAGTTCTAGTTCAGTTCTAGTTCAGTTCTAGTTCAGTTCTAGTTCAGTTCTAGTTCAGTTTCTAGTTCAGTTCTAGTTCAGTTCTAGTTCAGTTCTAGTTCAGTTCTAGTTCAGTTCTAGTTCAGTTCTAGTTCAGTTCTAGTTCAGTTCTAGTTCAGTTTCTAGTTCAGTTCTAGTTTCTAGTTCAGTTCTAGTTCAGTTCTAGTTCAGTTCTAGTTCAGTTCTAGTTCAGTTCTAGTTCAGTTCTAGTTCAGTTCTAGTTCAGTTCTAGTTCAGTTCTAGTTCAGTTCTAGTTCAGTTCTAGTTCAGTTCTAGTTCAGTTCTAGTTCTAGTTCAGTTCTAGTTCAGTTCTAGTTCAGTTCTAGTTCAGTTCTAGTTCAGTTCTAGTTCAGTTCTAGTTCAGTTCTAGTTCAGTTCTAGTTCAGTTCTATTCAGTTCTAGTTCAGTTCTAGTTCAGTTCTAGTTCAGTTTTAGTTCAGTTCTGGTTCAGTTCTAGTTCAGTTTTAGTTCAGTTCTAGTACAGTTCTAGTTCAGTTCTAGTTCTAGTTCAGTTCTCTTCAGTTCTAGTTCAGTTCTAGTTCAGTTCTAGTTCAGTTCTAGTCAGTTCTAGTTCAGTTCTAGTTCAGTTCTAGTTCAGTTCTAGTTCAGTTCTAGTTCTAGTTCTAGTTCAGTTTCAGTTTCATTCTAGTTCAGTTCGTTCAGTTCTAGTTCAGTTCTAGTTCAGTTCTAGTTCAGTTCTATTCAGTTCTAGTTCAGTTCTAGTTGAGTTCTAGGTCAGTTCAGTTCTAATTCAGTTCTAGTTCAGTTCTAGTTCAGTTCTAGTTCAGTTCTAGTTCAGTTCTAGTTCAGTTCTAGTTCAGTTCTAGTTCAGTTCTAGTTCAGTTCTAGTTCAGTTCTAGTTCAGTTCTAGTTCAGTTCTAGTTCAGTTCTAGTTCAGTTCTAGTTCAGTTCTAGTTCAGTTCTAGTTCAGTTCTAGTTCAGTTCTAGTTCAGTTCTAGTTAGTTCTAGTTCAGTTCTAGTTCAGTTCTAGTTCAGTTCTAGTTCAGTTCTAGTTCAGTTCTAGTTCAGTTCTAGTTCAGTTCTAGTTCAGTTCTAGTTCAGTTCTAGTTCAGTTCTAGTTCAGTTCTAGTTCAGTTCTAGTTCAGTTCTAGTTCAGTTCTAGTTCAGTTCTAGTTCAGTTCTAGTTCAGTTCTAGTTCAGTTCTAGTTCAGTTCTAGTTCAGTTCTAGTTCAGTTCTAGTTCAGTTCTAGTTCAGTTCTAGTTCAGTTCTAGTTCAGTTCTAGTTCAGTTCTAGTTCATTTCTAGTTCATTTCTAGTTCAGTTCTAGTTCAGTTCTAGTTCAGTTTCTAGTTCATTTCTAGTTCAGTTCTAGTTCAGTTCTAGTTCAGTTCTAGTTCAGTTCTAGTTCAGTTCTAGTTCAGTTCTAGTTCAGTTCTAGTTCAGTTCTAGTTCAGTTCTAGTTCAGTTCTAGTTCAGTTCTAGTTCAGTTCTAGTTCAGTTCTAGTTCAGTTCTAGTTCAGTTCTAGTTCAGTTCTAGTTCATTCTAGTTCAGTTCTAGTTCAGTTCTAGTTCAGTTCTAGTTCAGTTCTAGTTCAGTTCTAGTTCAGTTCTAGTTCAGTTTAGTTCAGTTCTAGTTCAGTTCTAGTTCAGTTCTAGTTCAGTTCTAGTTCAGTTCTAGTTCAGTTCTAGTTCAGTTCTAGTTCAGTTCTAGTCCAGTTCTAGTTCAGTTCTAGTTTAGTTCTAGTTCAGTTCTAGTTCAGTTCTAGTTCAGTTCTAGTTCAGTTCTAGTTCAGTTCTAGTTCAGTTCTAGTTCAGTTCTAGTTCAGTTCTAGTTCAGTTCTAGTTCAGTTCTAGTTCAGTTCTAGTTCAGTTCTAGTTCTAGTTCAGTTCTAGTTCAGTTCTAGTTCAGTTCAGTTCAGTTCTAGTTCAGTTCTAGTTCAGTTCTAGTTCAGTTCTAGTTCAGTTCTAGTTCAGTTCTAGTTCAGTTCTAGTTCAGTTCTAGTTCAGTTCTAGTTCAGTTCTAGTTCAGTTCTAGTTCAGTTCTAGTTCAGTTCTAGTTCAGTTCTAGTTCAGTTCTAGTTCAGTTCTAGTTCAGTTCTAGTTCAGTTCTAGTTCAGTTCTAGTTCAGTTCTAGTTCAGTTCTAGTTCAGTTCTAGTTCAGTTCTAGTTCAGTTCTAGTTCAGTTTTAGTTCAGTTCTAGTTCATTCTAGCTCAGTTGTAGTTCAATTCTGGTACAGTTCTATTTTAGTTCTAGAGTCTCCGGTAGAAATCGAATCCATTACCTTCGGAATGACAGACTAAAGCACTACCAACTGACCTACGGATTCACCTCACCTCTATTACATTTCTTAGTCAGACACTAGTTCCCCGAAACAACTCTCTTAACCACTTGACTTTGTACATTATTTGTTTATTAAGCTGTCAAGTTTTCTAATTGCTCTCGGTTTTTCCAATAAAATAGTTTGATTGTCATTTACATGAGTTCCATACCGTATAAAAACAATTTTTGCTCCAGCTTTTTTTTCTAATCTAAACAACATGTCGAAGATATTCATATTCTGTGAATATTAATAAATATTTTAATAAATTTATAACAAATATTCCGATAAAAAATACGTACAAACATGCATAAACATGTTTACAATCATTGTGAGTTCTTTATTCTAAAGTATCGTGTCAAACATGCCATCTACTCTTTACTTTGACACTTGACAATTTCACATTTATGGTAATAGCGACTCGTTGCAACAGCGGTTTCGAGCAATGTATGTATGTTAGGGATGCCAATCCCGAAATCCCGATCCCGAAAATCCCGGGATTTTTCGGGATTGGCAAATCCCGAATCCCGGGATTTGGAAAATAAATCCCGGGATTTTTTCGGGATTAGGATTTGTTTCAAAAAACTGTTTTTATTTTCTTTTTTTGAGCCATAATTTTCATTAATTTGAAAATTACGATCTTATTTTATTTTTGACTCATGCAAAACAAAATTCCGCAGAGCTAATTTTATACATATTTGAACCTTTTATTTTTTAAAGTGGTATGAGTCCATACCACATAGCACATATAAATTTATTTATTCACTTCGTTTTTATACCTTACACCACTTTAGTGGGGAGGGTATATTGGGTTTGTGCTGATGTTTGTTACACACAATAATATTGGTCCTATACCTTAAAGTATACCAATCGGCTCAGAATCATTTTCTGAGTCGATTTAGCTATGTCCGTCCGTCTGTCCGTCCGTCCGTGTAAACCTTGTAATCAAACTACAGCAATTTGAAGATAATTCAATGAAATTTTTGCATGATCTTCTATGGTACTAGAGACGGATCCTATTGAAAATGGATAACATCGGTCCAATATTTGACCTAGCCCCCATACAACTGAACCCCCCAAATAGGGTTTTTAAGTTCATAATTATGTTCAATATACTCGTAACTCGACAAAAAGCTGCAAAACCAAGTTCTATACTAGCCTTCATGACCCTGATGTATTTTTTGATGATGCGGCCTCATTTGACCCTAGCCCCTATGCAAAGCCCCCTTCGAAATATGACTTAAATGTACACAATTTATTCAACAAAAAATAGCTAAATTATATCTGAGGCAAGGTACAATTCAACTTAGATGCTTTATTATGAACAATAAATCACATTTTATTTTTATAACTGGTGTAGGGTATTATATGGTAGGCTTCGCCCAACTATAACTTTTTACTTGTTAACACATTGCAATGTTGGTCGTAGACCGACCCAAAAAGTATACACATTCTGTGTCTGTAAGCTGAAAACACGAGTTAGAAGACTCATTCTATTTGGGCTGCAAATTTGGACCAAAATTGACACAAGAAAACCTAATTGGACCTCCTCTGAAAATCACATTGATGCTGATATTAATATCAATACATTACAATATTTTGATGGTGGGTATTTAATTTCGGCACAGTCGAATACAAACTTTATTTTTCAATACTAGAGGATTTTACATTTCTAACTTTCTACAAATCTGAATGATACCGGTAAAGGTAAATTACCTTGTTCTGAATGCACCTAAAATTTTAAATTAATACTACGAATATAATAATATGTTCCAAAACTAATATGTATTTTGAGTAAAATTCCAAATATTTTTCAAAGAATAGGTTCTAAATTGATGTTCGAATAATTGAATTGGTATCTGTTATAATTATTAGTTCACATGGAACAGTATGAGGTTTTAAAAAGTGCTTATGTCTAATTTCGGAACTTGATATTTATTTTTATTTAGGAAGTAAGTATGTATTTAAAAAGTTTCAGAAATTATGCAATTCTGAAAGTTTTTATTTAAAAATTGGAATTAATTGGATTGTTTTAATTTAAATATATCTTCTGTCTGTTAAATTTCCACAAAATTAAACAATTTTCTTTACAAATATGATGATTTAAAGATTTTCATATATAAAATAATTAAATTCATGTAATCCCGAAATCCCGTAAAATCCCGAAATACCGAAAAATCCCGGGATCCCGAAAAATCCCGGGATCCCGGGATTGCAATTTTCAAAATCCCGAATCCCGGGATTTGTAAAAGCCAGTCCCGTTTGGCATCCCTAATGTATGTATGTAAATTTTAGTAGTTGTTGCAATTGCAAAAATATTTGAAATGAATTGTCATTGTCAGGCAATGGTTATTTGTTAATATTACAAAACAAATAACGCATAAAAACTCTAAAACAACTAAATGACAGTAGGAAAAAATATTAAATATTTATAGGGGAAAAAATTATAATGCTAGTAGTAGGCGAAAGTTAAAATGCCCTATAAGAAATATGTAAAGCATACAAACAAAAGCTTATAGAATCAGATGTTTTAAAGATTATATGATAAAAATTAGTGAAGAGACTTTTTAATACTATTTTCTGATAAGTTCTTATTACTAACGATATAGAGGAAACATATTAATTGCTTACCAACATGAGTTTCCTTCACACCCACTATATGAAGGTTATAAAAACCAACTGTATGTTATGACAACAAATTACAAGGATAACAACGACATCATCAACATCAAGAGCAGCATCATTCACATAAAAAAGGCGACAACAATAAAAGGACTAAACAAAATAAACAGAACCAATTTTTGAAATTGAACAATTTGAAATGGAATACAATAGAGCAATTATTTGCATGTGTGACAAACATGTTAAATTTATAACAAATAAAAATTAAAAATAAAAAAAAAAATTTATCATCAAATATTAAAGTTGAGGGATGATGGGCTTTTCAAGTATGATAACATTAGATAAAAGTTATTGGTCGATTGCGATTTAAAAGCAATTAAATATAACACCAATTGGTCATAACTCAATTCTAGGATTGTTTTACAATGTCTGTCCAAATCATCTCTACAGTCTCTTTCTAAAATCATTGAAGTCTTCAGTTCATTACCTCTCAGATTCCACTCTGATTGCCTTGCAATTGGTCACTTTTCTTACACCGTCCGACTCTACAATAAGAGCGACTTCGTAGTAGAAAATACGAACCTAATCTGGGTTTTTGTTTAAGACTTAGACATAGAAAGTATACAAATGGTATACAAGCTGATTTCTAAACTTTTCAAGACCCTCCGCATCAAAGTACCAACAAGAGTAAGCAGTGCTCCCAATACTGTCAATGCTATGGTTACTGGCTTGTGTATTACCTCAGATGAACTTTTCATCTTGTTCAGATTATCTAATACCTGTCCCTCCGGGGGCATGTTACCTTTATGAAAGACCCCATTTTGTGTTTGATTGCAATCCCGGGGAAAAGAGGTGCTACCAGTACCTCTTGTCTGCCGAGACTATAAATTGTTGATGTCAAATGTATCCTCGGCCTTTCCTTGAAATAATTTGACATGGGCTCGAACCAGAGAATCACATAATCTGGTACTACGGTTGGATAAGTGCCCGGAGGACTTGTACTTGCTGGTCAGTTGGTTGAGGTTCCTGCGGTGTCTGGGACCCCATTTTATGTTTGATTACAATATCGCGAAAAAGAGGTGCTACCATTACCTCTAGTCTGACGAGACTATACACTGTCGATGTCAAATGTATCCTCGGCCTTTCCTTGGAATGATTTGACATGGGCTCGAACCAGAGAACCACATATTCTGGTACTACGGTTGGCCAAGTACCCGCAGGACTTGTACTTGCTGGTCAGTTGGTTGAGGTTCCTTCGGGATCCACGTAGTGGCTGTAGTTTAAATCCAAATTCGCGGAGAGAAAATATTAGTTTAAGGGCAGATATATCTTATACCTAATGGGTTAGATAATTCTCTCTTAAAATGACATAGGTCTGTGTGCGAAGCAGCATATGCTGGATTCCAGAACCTAACCGTTATTTCTTACCGGTCGTGTAGTGGGGCGCCGGTATATGCTGGGGAATTGTCAGTCATTCCGTAGAAAGATCTTTATGATAATGGGAATGGTACTGATGCAAAAACAATTGGTGAAAGATCGGGAAAGTCTCCATATGTTGGAGTTTAGTACTGATTTAGTATGCCTTTTTACGCTTCGGGGTACATCTCGGTGATATTGCCATCTCGACAGTATATATTGTTTCATTCTAAGCGATTAGTTGTCGGAGCAATTTTTGGGTTCAGTTGGCTTGGAAATTCCTACATCCTTTGTCACGCAGATCACTACATATAGAGGGATTCTGATCTATTATTCTCGGTATTTCGTACTACCAAATATGTCTCTAAGTGCTGTTGTCGAATCAACAGGGCTTCGTGATATGGTTGTGCGACTAATGGTTGTGAATACCATCTGAGCGGATCGTAAGAGGATGAGGACGCTACAGCGTTGCTTATGACTATGCATATACCTGAGTCTTTCTCGAGATTACAGATTCAGCAGGTGCGATGTTGGGGTTATATATCTTCTCAATTCCATTCACTTTCTATACTATCTTAGACTGTACTTTTCCACATCGATATGGGTTTCCAGAGTATGTGGGCATTAGGGGAAAGACGAGGCAATAACAGACATAGTCCCTTTCATAATCTGTGCTATCTTAACATTCTTTCTTTTGGGCAGCACATGATTAGCAAGATCGAACCTATCACAATCCTTTAGATCAGACAATGTAAGAATGATCAGTCAAGACATGGTCGTCTAACATCACCTCAGTTTTGTACCTCTGCAAAAAGACTACTATAGCAAGGAGCTATAGTCGCAATTGCAGCGAAAGGAGTGACCTTCTCTGTGAGTGACATGCCCTAGCGCCCAAGGTAATGCCCTCAACTAATACCAATAGATTTTTAATGATTGTCCTTTGGTCCATGTTAACCTTGAAATCAAACTATATGTAGATCACAATTTTAAAGATAATTGGAAGTCCCAAGTAGATGAACTTATAATTATGATTTAGATTTACTCGATTTTACTTTTCAACGTGTTCTTTGCCACACCCTGCAGATTATTACAATTTTCCCTAGTACCTGGCTCTTAGTCCAGAAACTAAGAAGATCCATTAACTTACGTATATATTTAAATAAAATTAATACAAATCAAATTAAAACAATTTTTATTACAACTCACTTGAAGTATTTATTACACTTGCAAATTAAACATTCAAATGTAAATTGTTTCGTAAATTATGTGTCATTTATTAAAGATTTTAATAAACTACAATAAACCATATAGAAGAGTTAAGAGTATTTTAGCCATAACCATTGAATGACAAGAAAATTATGAGCCATATTAACAACAAATCATTAGCAATAATTTAGACAACATTTTTTAAGTGTTCTCAGGCAATTGTAGGCAACAATAATAACAAACACAACAATTCCTACTTGGAAATGAGGAACAACAATTCATTCATTCAGTCAGTCAGTCTTCATCGTCGTCCATTCGTTCGTTGTTCTCTTGCTCATTCATTTGTTCAATTTATTCATTTTTATTGTATCGAAAAGAAAAAAATTCATATTCGCATTAAGACGATTGCGTTACTAGAGAAGATACATTTCGTGTCTATATTTCACGCCAACCTACAAATTCATAAACAATCTGAACCGATGGTTGGTTGGATGGACGGACAGACAGACGGACGGACAGAGTGAAAGACAGACAGTTAGTTAGTTGGTTGGTTGTTGGGACGGTTGTTTGGTTTGATTTTTATATGTTGGCATGGGTTGGGTTGATTGTTCATTCATTCCTTACAGCGAGCAGGCTGTTTCATTTAATGATTTCTGAGTTACAAGGCTTTTACGTGAATATATGTGCCACAAACGCATTTCAATTTCTAGCTGCAGCAGAAGATGAACGTTTCAGTTTTTTTTTTAATTTGTTGGTTTATCTGTATATTGCCGAGATAGTTTGTGCTGCCTTAGTCAACGAGATTAAGTGTATTGAATCTCAGCAGGTTTAATAACACAACAATTTCGCAACAACTTATGACAATGCGGTGGTAACAAATAACACTTTCAAGCCATTATGACTGAGCTTTCATTCATGCCGACTGATCAGCCAACCAACCAGCCAGCCGGCTAAAAACGTATGAACTGCAGCGACTAAACTACAAATTCAGTTTTAAAACTCAATCATCTAAAAGTGTAATGCTTTTTTGATTCCGTTTTTCTTTGCCGTTCAAAAGAGCTGAGAATTTATGGTGAACTACTACCGCAGCATGAGTTGAGTCTGCGTATTATGTGATTTCTTTTATTTTTTGGTAAATAGAATGTCTTAAATTATGAATATTACCACAATGAGTCAATTCTCAATAAATTTAATTCCCCAGCTTAATCCCCAGCATCCAACTTAGTCAGCTCGCTAAGCAATCTCCAATAAGGAGAAACCCGTTCTCAGCCAGCCAGCCTGCTTGCCAACCAATTTAGCCTTCATACTTTACAAGCGGCATATAAAGTTGTCGCTGTCGTCGTTGTCTTGGATGGCTCATGAATCAGTAACTGATTTTTCTCTGATCACACCAAAACCAAATAAGTAAAGGGAAATAGACCGACCGCTTGTTTTTCCATTGCAAAGTTATACACATAATTTGTACGCACATGATTAGATATGACTTTCTTCTCCTTAGATCTTTTTTTTTTTTTTGTTTCTCTTTTATACTTACACTCAAAACTTACCACAGGGGCGTCTTGTACGATCATTCCTTTGTATCATTTCAAATGATCTCATAATCTATGGGCAATTAAACAACATGATTGTCTAATCTCATTTCATATACGAGTGCAGATATATCTGTCTGATTACATGGATATTTGCATGATCAGTTTGTTAATAAATTTGATATGGAATTTCATATTATCGTACATCATGGTGATAATGAGCGAGGTGTTTATCCTTAAGATTAAGGTGCAAGAAAACGTAAGTTTTTTCTCAAGTGAAAACATGTCGCTTGGATTGTGGTAAGAAAAACAACTTTGCAGTTCTGTGGTATAAGATTTGTTTGGGTGTTTAAACGGGGGTAGACAATTATTTATTTTAAAATGTATTTGTCATATTGTAATTTAAAAAATTTGCAGCAATTGATATTGTTTTATTGGGGCATTAATGTTAAAACAGGTGGCTCTTGGACTTCAGGCAGTTGTTAAAACTAATAGTTTAGGTTCTAGTCATGAAAAGCTTTCAGGAAAGTAATTTCTGCATTTTGAAGACAGTTGCGACTACTTCTGGCTTTAGTTCTAGTTCAGTTCTAGTTCAGTTCTAGTTCAGTTCTAGTTCAGTTCTAGTTCAGTTCTAGTTCAGTTCTAGTTCAGTTCTAGTTCTAGTCAGTTCTAGTTCAGTTCTAGTTCAGTTCTAGTTCAGTTCTAGTTCAGTCTAGTTCAGTAGTTCAGTCTAGTTCAGTTTCTAGTTCAGTTCTAGTTCAGTTCTAGTTCAGTTCTAGTTCAGTTCTAGTTCAGTTCTAGTTCAGTTCTAGTTCAGTTTCTAGTCAGTTCTAGTTCTAGTTCAGTTCTAGTTCAGTTCTAGTTCAGTTCTAGTTCAGTTCTAGTTCAGTTCTAGTTCAGTTCTAGTTCAGTTCTAGTTCAGTTCTAGTTCAGTTCTAGTTCAGTTCTAGTTCAGTTCTAGTTCAGTTCTAGTTCAGTTCTAGTTCAGTTCTAGTTCAGTTCTAGTTCAGTTCTAGTTCAGTTCTAGTTCAGTTCTAGTTCAGTTCTAGTTCAGTTCTAGTTCAGTTCTAGTTCAGTTCTAGTTCAGTTCTAGTTCAGTTCTAGTTCAGTTCTAGTTCAGTTCTAGTTCAGTTCTAGTTCAGTTCTAGTTCAGTTCTAGTTCAGTTCTAGTTCAGTTCTAGTTCAGTTCTAGTTCAGTTCTAGTTCAGTTCTAGTTCAGTTCTAGTTCAGTTCTAGTTCAGTTCTAGTTCAGTTCTAGTTCAGTTCTAGTTCAGTTCTAGTTCAGTTCTAGTTCAGTTCTAGTTCAGTTCTAGTTCAGTTCTAGTTCAGTTCTAGTTCAGTTCTAGTTCAGTTCTAGTTCAGTTCTAGTTCAGTTCTAGTTCAGTTCTAGTTCAGTTCTAGTTCAGTTCTAGTTCAGTTCTAGTTCAGTTCTAGTTCAGTTCTAGTTCAGTTCTAGTTCAGTTCTAGTTCAGTTCTAGTTCAGTTCTAGTTCAGTTCTAGTTCAGTCTAGTTCAGTTCTAGTTCAGTTCTAGTTCAGTTCTAGTTCAGTTCTAGTTCAGTTCTAGTTCAGTTCTAGTTCAGTTCTAGTTCAGTTCAGTTCTAGTTCAGTTCTAGTTCAGATCTAGTTCAGTTCTAGTTCAGTTCTAGTTCAGTTCTAGTTCAGTTCTAGTTCAGTTCTAGTTCAGTTCTAGTTCAGTTCTAGTTCAGTTCTAGTTCAGTTCTAGTTCAGTTCTAGTTCAGTTCTAGTTCAGTTCTAGTTCAGTTCTAGTTCAGTTCTAGTTCAGTTCTAGTTCAGTTCTAGTTCAGTTCTAGTTCAGTTCTAGTTCAGTTCTAGTTCAGTTCTAGTTCAGTTCTAGTTCAGTTCTAGTTCAGTTCTAGTTCAGTTCTAGTTCAGTTCTAGTTCAGTTCTAGTTCAGTTCTAGTTCAGTTCTAGTTCAGTTCTAGTTCAGTTCTAGTTCAGTTCTAGTTCAGTTCTAGTTCAGTTCTAGTTCTAGTTCAGTTCTAGTTCAGTTCTAGTTCAGTTCTAGTTCAGTTCTAGTTCAGTTCTAGTTCAGTTCTAGTTCAGTTCTAGTTCAGTTCTAGTTCAGTTCTAGTTCAGTTCTAGTTCAGTTCTAGTTCAGTTCTAGTTCAGTTCTAGTTCAGTTCTAGTTCAGTTCTAGTTCAGTTCTAGTTCAGTTCTAGTTCAGTTCTAGTTCAGTTCTAGTTCAGTTCTAGTTCAGTTCTAGTTCAGTTCTAGTTCAGTTCTAGTTCAGCTCTAGTTCAGTTCTAGTTCAGTTCTAGTTCAGTTCTAGTTCAGTTCTAGTTCAGTTCTAGTTCAGTTCTAGTTTAGTTCTAGTTCAGTTCTAGTTCAGTTCTAGTTTCAGTTCTAGTTCAGTTCTAGTTCAGTTCTAGTTCAGTTCTAGTTCAGTTCTATTAAAAGATATTTTAACACAACTCCTGAATCTACTTATGTAATTATCTATATCTTCTTTTACAGAAACTTTCCTCAAATGGATCACGATTTAGACGATACCCATCTCTGCATCAAATGCAGTCGAACAATTGTGGGTCTAGAAAACTATATACAACATCGCAAACAGAAATGCACGATTCCAACAACTTCCACTCCTCAACAAACAACTAAAATCGCGATCACAACTACCGCAACCACACCACAACAACAGCAATCTACACCGGTTACCACAACAATAGCACAAGTTACTCCAGAAGTTAACTATGAACCATTTAACTTTAACGAACCTACAAATCCACCTAGCCACGGTGGTAAAACTTCCAAAGCTTTGGGAGAAAGTTATGAATTGCCTTATGAATTGGAAGCTGATGTCTTCTTCTCATCCTTACAATTACAAAGTGTGCAATCCTCGGTTCCCTCAACTAGTGGTGGTAAAACAGGTAGTACCCATTCCCAGGCTGGACCATTTACTAGACAAAAATCTTTACAGCAAGATACGCCATCTGCAACAGCAGTTGATCCTACCTGGATTAATCCTCAACCTCCAGAACCAGCTCCAGAAAGTAATGAACATTTTCTCAAAGCGGTTAATGATATGGGAGAGTCAAAGAAATCATTTGAAACTATATTTAAACCCATAACATTTGAACACGAATCACCGGAAGTGTCCGAAGAAGAGGAGGAAGATGAAGTAGATGTTGATATGGAAGATGACGATGAGGATTATGATCCTATGGTAGAGGCTCATGGCTCGGGAGGAAAATGGAAATTACCCTTAATGCGACAGTCACCACCTGTGGTACCAGTTTCACATACAGGAGGTAAATGGAAACCCGAACATCGTCCCAATCTTAGAGTAGCACACTCACAACTCTCTAGATTATCACCCAACTGGGATGATCACATGGATGATATGGATGCTCAGGAAGGGCAACATCCTCCCTCTGATCACACTAAGGGAAAATGGGTGCCAGGTACTAAGCTTCAGAGATTGGAGTATAAAGAAGAAGTGGTGGAATTGGCCAAATGCAGTAATACAATGCAGGATTATTGGTGCAACATTTGTTGCCGCAAACTGAAAAGTAAAACTATTTATGAAAATCATTTGAAGTCCTCTTATCATTTAAAGAGATCCGAACCAGAACTACAGCTGGAGAAGGCCGCCATTGCTGAGTTGCCACGAGCCGATATCAAGAAAAGTTTTTCCATCATGGAATTCAAGCCGCTTTCCATTACTCTGTCTATGAATAGTAAAAAGCGGAAAAGAAGATCTACCTATTTGAAGTGCAGCCTCTGTAAACATGTCATGGTTAGGCATTTAATAGGAAAACATTTGATTTCTCATTATCATTATCGGCGTATGCAGCTACATCCCGACATATCCTTGCACATGATTTTAGAAAACATTCATGCCATTGTTTTGCAATCACCATTTCAATGTCGTCCCTGTCGATTTTATGCCAATACTGAGGAGGCATTTTTGCTTCACTGGAATTCAGCTTCTCATTTGGATGCTTCCGAGGGTCCCGGCCGTTTTTGGTGTTCATATTGTCAATTTGAGTGTGAAGATAATAATCAAATGAGAAGACATTTATTGGGTCCTGAACATAAGGAGGTTCTGCTGGCAATCAATCGTTCTGTACCGGTTTGTATAAGCAAAAGATTGAGTATCGATTGTCCCAAATGTGGTCAATCATTTCGTTTTAATTTTGAACTAAGACGTCATTTTTTGAGCACTCATCCTAGTTTGGATTTTATGGGCTCTGCTTCGGATGTATATCAATCGAAATTTAGATGTGCTGCATGTCCCGAAGTTTTGCCTTCGAAAATTGCCCTACAAAGGCATGAAAAGTATAAACATTTGGTTTCTAAATATTTCTGCTCCATATGCTCTTTGGAATTTAATAGTCCCTGTAAGGCAAGAAGACATCGTAAGACCTTAGAACACAAGCAAAAGGCTTTAGCTTTGAATCAGGAGAGAATAAAGGAAGAAGAAATAAAAGGATTATTTGACTTAAAACTTGAAAAAAGGTAAGAATTTTCGCTTTATTATTTTGAAATAAATTTGTAATATGTTCTTATTAAATCCTGGACAAAGTACCAGGAAGACTGTGCAATTACAGATAGCTGTATTGGATGAAAATCCAAGTACAAGTGAGCAAGCCAAACTGAAAATTTCTGCCACAACTGAGACATCATTAGCATTGACAACTTCTACTAGAGATGAACTCCAATTGGATAGTCATAAAGATCACAGCAATTCTTCACACATTTGCATTTTATGCTGCAAAAGTTTTGCCTCTGCCCAAGAACTCGGAAGACATTCTAGAGTTTGCAAACCCATTGCGATGGTCTCAGCGGACGAGGTCAAACAAGTCTCGCAATTAACTCAAACAATAACGGAACAAGGAGAGAAAATCTGGCTTTGCGATTTGTGTGATTTTAAGTAAGTGTCTCAGATACTTTACATATACTTTTGCAATAACTTATATATATATTTCAGAGCCCCCTACCAATCCGAACTGCTCTATCATCGTGTCTTTCATTCGTATACCAATGTGGCTAAGAATCAACTACTTCCTTGCCCTCTCTGTGAGAAATCATTTCGCAAACAATCTCTACGCTTTCATTTACAAAATCATACAAAGGAAAAACTCTTTAAATGCGATCAGTGTGATACTGCTTTTTCACGTCCTAATAATCTTAAAGATCATATTAAAAATATTCATGGTGATGGTGGCGGAAGTTCTAAAAAGTCTACTAATATGGCTGAGGTTGTTACAGTTCCGGCTAAGGTAGAGAAAGTATTTCCCTGTGCTGAATGTTCGAAAGTTTTTAAGAGCAAGTAAGTAACTTAACCACTGATTCCAAAGATTTACATGTGTATTAATGAAGTTATAAGGGACTTAAGTTGTATCAAGGTTTCCGACCTAATCGATCGTATTTTCAAGGAAATAAAAGTGATCACAACATAGGCTTGAATGTTTGAGGAAGTGTTGTTGTTGTTGTAACAGTTCGACTGTGGCCGATAGTTCTTTCCTATGGAAAAAACTTTCGGTTGATACAGCTGTCGCTGGGTTGACAATCTTTGGCCGAGTATGTGTGGAAGTGTTTATGAGGTCTGCTATTAAACTTCGCATCGAAAAACTCTGAACAGTTTGGATATGCTTTCGTTTCATTAAATTTACCACAAACACAATTTGTCTCTACCCTTTCCTTATTTGTATAACGCCTTCCCAAAAAAAATCCTTGTGGCGCTTGTCTAACAAAACAAAAAATGTGCATTATTAAGAAAACCAACAAAACAATGTCCTTTTTATTAAAATGTCACTCAATTTATTTGCAATTTGTATATTTTTATAATGTTTATACATGTTTTTAATTTTGGCCATTTGCCTGAGATGAAAAAACAAGGAATAAAATTGTAAAGAAAGCAATTTTCACATATAATGACCACAAAACATGGAAACGTTTTTTTTTTATCAAAACTAAACAATTCAACCGCGTATTATTTAAATAAGTGTGTTTACAGCAGGACATAAAAGTATGGGAGTGTATGTGTGTGTGTGTGTGTAAATGTTTTTTAAATTAAAAAATTCCAAAATATACACAACCACTAATGAAACAAATAAATAAAGAAAATTTTTCTATTCAAAAAAGAACGGACAAATTAACTAACAAAACGAATACCAACAAAAAAAAAAAATAACTCATTAAGTTTTAGCAGGACATTCCTTAGTGCAATGTACCCACCATATCCCTAAAACTCATACTAGTTACCCTAACCAACAAATGCCCCAACATATATGAATAATTTGTAAACATATTGTTGTTGTTTACTAATGCATTTGTGTGTGAGTAAAATTTTGCACCACTACATGACCACATACAAATATTTTTCCCAAATTTTGTATTGCATTGCATTCACTAAATCACGCTTGCGGCCACTAAAAATGCAATCTTTGCTTGAAATGTTTTTGTTTTCTCTATTCCCACCATCATCATCACCACCACCGACAATACTTTTTAAACAATTCTTCTGCAATTATGCATGCAACTGAACAACAAATAAATACTTATTGTTTTTGCATTCGTTTAGGGTTTATAAATTTGCAACACTACATTATGGGTTTGACTGCAGGCACTGGTCATTAGTAGATTTTTTTTTAAGTTCTCATTCTTAATGCTGCCGGAAAAAAAATAATTTCTAAACACAGATTCAAATTATTATTCCAAATAAGTTGTATTTTTTTGTAACAATATTGATTTATAAGTTTTAGGAATAATTAATAAATGCAAAGAAAATGTGCTGGCAGGACCTAAGCAAAAGATTTTCTAAAGAAACTTTTATCAGTTACAGAGCAAAATTCTACCAAAGAAACTTTAGTCAATTATTAAAGAACGAAGTTCTACCAAAGAAAGTTTACTTAGTTACTGAGTAAAAGATTTTCTAAAGAAACTTGTTACTCAGTTACTGAGCAAACGATTTTCTAAAGAAAATTTACTCAGTTAGAATGCCAAAGAAACTTTACTCAGTAACTGAGCCAAAGACATCAAAAACTTTACTCAGTTATTGAGCAAAGTTCTACCAAAGAAACTTTACTCAGTATCTGAGCAAAAGAGACCTTCAGAAACTTTACTCAGTTACTGAGCAAAATTCTACCAAAGAAACTTTACTCTGTTACTGAGCAAAGTTCTACCAAAGGAACTTAATTCCGTTACTGAGCAAAAGATTTTCTATAGAAACTTTACTCAGTTACTGAGCAAAGTTCTACCTACTTTTCTAAAGGAACGTTACTCAGATATAGAGCAAAAGATTTTCTAAATACACTTTAATTAAATCAGAATTCCTAGACTAGTCTCGGCTTATTTCACCTCTAAAGTTGTCTCCTATTGTGACCTATTGAAAGGTCTGTTACCACCACTAGCCACGACATGGGAGTACCCGTTTCCACGAATTGGAACATTGCAATTGAATTAACGTTCCGTAATAATCTGAGTAATACTAAGCCAAATGTTGGCAAGTCGGCGACGGCTGTACCAACCAAAAAGAACTTAACGAGATAGTCGATCTGTTACAACATCAAGGAACTATCTATAATGGTGTCCACTTTATCCACTGCAAGCCACATGGAGGTCTCGCATTGTATATACGAGAAGGTGATGACTAACTCACAAAAAGGTTGTTTAACAATCGTTTTCTACAGAATAGCTGGAGTGGTCATTTTCTAAGAACCAGAGAAAGATGATCGTTATCAACGATGATGCCCACGGCATCGTTAAAGTAATTTTTTGAAGGGGACCTAATTTGGGGAGTAGGGTCAATTATGGACCGATCCTCACAGAAGTTAGTAGAAAGATTTTGGCACACACAAAACTTGTTTATGCCGAATTTCATAGCTGTACTGTCATATCTGAGCCAGAAATAAGTGTTAAAGTAAATTTCTGAAGGGGACCTTATATGGGTGGTACGGCCAATAATGGACCGATCCTCACAAAAGTTAGTAGATAGATTTTAACTCATACCAAAACTTGTTTATATCGAATTTCATCGCTGTACTCGCATTTCTGAGCCAATAATGAGCGTTATAAATATTTTCTGAAAGTAACCTTATATTGGGGATAGAGTCAAATATGGACCGACTTTTAAGCGAATATTTCGATGTGTTACAAACGGAATGACAAAAACAATACACCCCCATCTTTTTTGATGGTGGATTTAAAAAGCGAGGATGTAGACGCCAATGAATGGAGGTTATCATCGAAACCATTGTTACAGATTGCATGGTCAAGAGTGCACCATATAAGATAGTAGGGCCGGATGATATTTTCACGTCATTATTGCAGATGGAGTCGGTATAAGTTTCAACTTATCTTAGAAGACAGAAAGCAGGGGTAGTATTTATTCCCAAATCTTAAAAGGGAAAAACGATCCCATAATAAAAATGGTATTTCCCTGTACACCCTAGGGCGGGATTTTATCGTCATTTTTCTGGGTAACCTTAAAGCCTCCTATGGACCTTAACGAATAAGGAGTTTAGACCAGTATGTTACGCAAATGATGTCATTATATACATATTTAAGGGGCAAGGACCCAAATTATTTATGCAGAAAGGCCGAGATGGTCCTAAATACCGCTTTCGGTATCGCTGAATATCACCCAAACTAAAATAGAAATTGATCTTTTCACTAGAAATTCGAAAATTCCTGTTTTTACTGATCCCCGTTTCTCGTACATTTCCGATATCAGTGACCGACAGGAATGAATACCTTGCTCGGAAACTAAATTTTAAATAATACATAGAGGATAAAACCAAAAAGGCATTTCGATGTTAGGCGCTATGCTGGAGAACCGTATGATCGAAATGGGTTCTTAGCCTTTATAGACCAGTTCAAACCTATGCTTCTATAGTCTGATAAACCGCCAATGACAAAAAGTGTAACATAATATCACTACAGAAAGTGATATATATGTTGCTTGGGTGACGGTGAATCCATAAGAACTACGTCTATAAAAGCTTTCAAAACTTTTCTGAACATTAAACCAATCGAAACACATGAATGGTACAAAGCGACACACAGTCTTTAGGCGAATTGACTGAAACCGATTACAGGATACATCATCAATGTGTTCTAGACATATTGAACAGTTATAGACAAACAAGACCAGGCCGATTGCACCGAAAATTTCCGAAAGTGTAAGTCATTAATCTCAGATAGGAGCGGAACGGAGCGGTCAAGTGCAATTTTTTTGTTACGCGGATAGTTCTGAAGTGGGAGACAAAACGGGTATGGGTGTCAACACTGAAAATCCGAAAACTAGAAAGGAAGAGAGCTTGAGGAAGTTAACATAATGAACACAAAACAATTCCACGGAACGTTGTTCAGAATAATATCAAAGGCTGGAGAATGATAGTGGCAATAATGGAACGGTGGTTGGTCCACATAGGTTAACGAAAATTGAACTAACGGTTTCAAACGAATGTAGAGAACGCTACCTTTGCCATTGTCAGACTTTGGTTTAAATAAGAACCAAATATCCTTGGAGATATCTAACTGTTATTTAACACATTGCATCCCTCAGCGACACTGGTTGGAAAATTCTAAGGAACTATGACCAGAAAACCTAGTTTCTGAAGATTAGATTGTAATAACTTTAAATTTTGTTTTCCGATGGCGGTATAGAGTTTAGTTATACGGATCTAATGTTTGTTAAACTAAATTAACTTGGCGATATAATAATATTTCCATTTTCCATGCTGGTCCACGCAATCTTCTATAAAATGCATTGATATGAACTTAATAGCAATCAACAAACATGTTAAAATTCGATCATAAAGAATAATCACTTGAACACGAAACAAGTGTATATTGAAATTTCAATTTTCTTTTTACAAAAGAATTAAAAAACAAATCTCAAAGGAATCATTAAATAAAAAAAAATGTTTTTTCTTCTCTCATATTACTGCTGACTTGTACCATTATAATGGTTTTTAATAAATTCCAAAATATCAACAATAACAACAATAAGAAGAAGTACTTAAGAGTTAGAAGCCTGAATGAGCGACTGAATGAATCGACCACATCTATGGATTTTCCATTTTCACAATTGACTATCAATGTCTATGGCAATTTCTCAAAACCATAAAATAAATGAAGACGAAGGCAAAAAGGTATGACGACGAAGTCCATGATGCATCTATTCAGAGTAGTTGTAGTTTTCTATGACTTAAATCCCTTCTCTTAGTGCTTGAATAAAAAAAGAAACTAAAAATCAAGTTGTATTAAATTGAGTCTCAAGTGATGACGAGAAATATTTGAAAAAAAAAGAACGAAATAAAAAAATAAAATCTTGAAATCAACTGACTGAATTGAATTTAAAGTGAAGCAGGAGCAAGCAGCCAACGATGAGGAAGAATCATTAAAATGAATTGCTTTCAAAAAACTGACAATGAGAGTTTGTTTGAATATTGTTTGAGTGCTGGAACTAACAAACAGCCAAGAATTTACCGACAACAGTTGTGCCAATATTAGGGGGGTTAATAAATTTTTGGCTCTTAAGTAACTGTCCAAAACATCCTTTTTCCAAATAATATTTACCGACAAGTGTCTGAAAATTCTAAAGGATCATAGATAGTTATGAGTTTCATATTAAGATCATACATATATTCGCTTTGTGAAATCTGTACTTTGAAACACTTTCTCTCTCTCTCTCTTTAAATATTACGAGAGACCTAAACTTTAACTCGTAGGACCTAAACTTTAAACACTCTCAAACTACCACAATTCCAAAAACACACCCCTAACACAAATCTGATACGAAAATATTTGACTGACGACGTACGGCACTATAGAATATATATAGAGAAAATAGTATTTGCCGCTTCAAAAGAGAAAATATTTGAAATGCATGTTAAAGACAACACAAACTAAAAAAAAAAACAACAACTTAAAATAAAATACAATTTTAAATAAATTGTGAAAACTAAGAAACAGTAAAGGAACAAAAAATACAAATACATATTATAATAATGGTAGTAAAAAAGAACAGCAACATTACGATTCTCCTCATTCCAGTATAAACCAATGATGAGCTAGAGTTCCATGATGATGATGATGGCACTCACTACCAGTTAATATGGAAATAGTAATATGCAACTGAAATATTATAGTAGACAAACGAGCATTGCACTCGTATTTCTATTTTCACACAGTTCCATACATAATAGTATAACTCGAGAAAATAACATCAAGAACTATAGCAAAAACAACAACAACAATATGAAGAAGTTTATTTAGAACATTTTATGCCATTTCAATAAAAATGAATTACCACTAGCAAAACAGCCAACTAAAACTAACTTGAGTTCTAACAAAAGTTTTCTTTAGTATGATATATTAAGGACGTGGTGTAAAGAGGGAGCCAGAGAGAAGATCCATAATTTAGGGAACTTTTAATGTAAATTGTTATATGTACTTACCTACACGAAACCATTGTTCAGATTTAGGATCTCTCGCAAGTTAAACTAAGCTCTCAGAATATTACTTCCATAATCCGGCTGATTCTGTGTTTCTGAAAAGTCTAGTTTATTCCAGAATATAGTCTAGTCTATAGTCTAGTCTATAGTCTAGCCTATAGTCTAGTCTATAGTCTAGCCTATAGTCTACTCTATAGTCTAGCCTATAGTCTAGTCTATAGTCTAGCCTATATATAGTCTATAGTCTAGTCTATAGTCTAGTCTATAGTCTAGTCTATAGTCTAGTCTATAGTCTAGTCTATAGTCTAGTCTATAGTCTAGTCTATAGTCTAGTCTATAGTCTAGTCTATAGTCTAGTCTATAGTCTAGTCTATAGTCTAGTCTATAGTCTAGTCTATAGTCTAGTCTAGTAGTCTATAGTCTAGTCTATAGTCTAGTCTATAGTCTAGTCTATAGTCTAGTCTATAGTCTAGTCTATAGTCTAGTCTATAGTCTAGTCTATAGTCTAGTCTATAGTCTAGTCTATAGTCTAGTCTATAGTCTAGTCTATAGTCTAGTCTATAGTCTAGTCTATAGTCTAGTCTATAGTCTAGTCTATAGTCTAGTCTATAGTCTAGTCTATAGTCTAGTCTATAGTCTAGTCTATAGTCTAGTCTATAGTCTAGTCTATAGTCTAGTCTATAGTCTAGTCTATCTAGTCTAGTCTATAGTCTAGTCTATAGTCTAGTCTATAGTCTAGTCTATAGTCTAGTCTATAGTCTAGTCTATAGTCTAGTCTATAGTCTAGTCTATAGTCTAGTCTATAGTCTAGTCTATAGTCTAGTCTATAGTCTAGGCTATAGTCTAGTCTATAGTCTAGGCTATAGTCTAGTCTATAGCCTAGTCTATAGTCTAGTCTATAGTCTAGTCTATAGTCTAGTCTATAGTCTAGTCTATAGTCTAGTCTATAGTCTAGTCTATAGTCTAGTCTATAGTCTAGGCTATAGTCTAGTCTATAGCCTAGTCTATAGTCTAGTCTATAGTCTAGTCTATAGTCTAGTCTATAGTCTAGTCTATAGTCTAGTCTATAGTCTAGTCTATAGTCTAGTCTATAGTCTAGTCTATAGTCTAGTCTATAGTCTAGTCTATAGTCTAGTCTATAGTCTAGTCTATAGTCTAGTCTATAGTCTAGTCTATAGTCTAGTCTATAGTCTAGTCTATAGTCTAGTCTATAGTCTAGTCTATAGTCTAGTCTATAGTCTAGTCTATAGTCTAGTCTATAGTCTAGTCTATAGTCTAGTCTATAGCCTAGTCTATAGTCTAGTCTATAGTCTAGTCTATAGTCTAGTCTATAGTCTAGTCTATAGTCTAGTCTATAGTCTAGTTTATAGTCTAGTCTATAGTCTAGTCTATAGTCTAGTCTATAGTCTAGTCTATAGTCTAGTTTATAGTCTAGTCTATAGTCTAGTCTATAGTCTAGTCTATAGTCTAGTCTATAGTCTAGTCTATAGTCTAGTCTATAGTCTAGTCTATAGTCTAGTCTATAGTCTAGTCTATAGTCTAGTCTATAGTCTAGTATATAGTCTAGTCTATAGTCTAGTCTATAGTCTAGTCTAGTCTATAGTCTATAGCTCCTATATTAAAAGTTCCACAACCACGTCTTTGCCACATCTCAACTCTAAACCAAGACAAAAATCAAAGTTTTATTTTTCTTCTTCCAAATGCATGAATGAAAATGTACAATGATGATGATTCTGTGAAGAGGTTTTCTATATATTTAGTTTTTATACTTTTTTCTTTTCAATTTTCAGTTTCGTCTACAAATCCGGAAGTATATGGCGCAGAGTTACATTTCAACTTTATCTGTTGGCCAAAGTGAGTGACGACTTCACACTCTCTGTTTTAGGGGCGGTTGGTAGAATGGTTGGATGGATAGATGAATGCAAGTGGTCGTTTCAAGTGGCCCGTTTTGTTGTAGTTAGTTTTTTTTCACTTTATTTAATATTATTATGGTAGAAAAGAATGTCTGTTTGTTGTTGCCTGGTCTCGTTAGTCGTAAAACTTAAGTATGCTACAAAGAAAAAAATATAAATATTAAAATAACACAAGAATGAAAATAAAATAAAACACAACACAGAAACATCAAAATAGATGAACAAGGACAATAATTTGAGATGAACATTAAAATAAATTTGCTGAGAAAATGCAAAGAGATGGAAAGAAAAAGACTTTAAATTTTTTTTTCAAAAATAAATTTAAAATGAGCTTAATTTAAAAATGGCTGCTTAGTTATTACTAAAGTAAATTGCACAAACCTTGTTATCCTTCGTTTAAACTTTTTCCGTCTGGTTAATACAGCGTTTATTCCTTACTTTATCTCATTAACATGTGTGCCCTCCAATTACACTTTTAAAAGTCATTTTATAAAATCCTATTTTCCTTTGTTTAATTTTCATTAAAAATTGCATACGAATGAAGAGAAGGTGTTGCATACGTTGCACGTTCCGCACTGCACGTAATTCTTAAATACACATATCGTTTCCTTTATATTGTTACAATCCTTTCAAGATTCTTGTTAAAATCCTTTTAATTCTAAGATGAGAAAACAAAGAAATGTTTGCTAATTTTCAGCCTCAATGCGCGATGTTTATTCATGTCGCGCGTCACTATTTTATGATGTGTATGGAAGGAAAATGGAATGCGTGGAGCAAGCATATCAGAAGTGGAAAATTTAAATTTGGAAAAAGTAAAACTATAGACTAGACTATAGACTAGACTATAGACTAGACTATAGACTAGACTATAGACTAGACTATAGACTAGACTATAGACTATAGACTAGACTAGACTAGACTATAGACTAGACTATAGACTAGACTAGACTAGACTAGACTAGACTAGACTATAGACTAGACTATAGACTAGACTATAGACTAGACTATAGACTAGACTATAGACTAGACTATAGACTAGACTATAGACTAGACTATAGACTAGACTATAGACTAGACTATAGACTAGACTATAGACTAGACTATAGACTAGACTATAGACTAGACTATAGACTAGACTATAGACTAGACTATAGACTAGACTATAGACTAGACTATAGACTAGACTATAGACTAGACTATAGACTAGACTATAGACTAGACTATAGACTAGACTATAGACTAGACTATAGACTAGACTATAGACTAGACTATAGACTAGACTATAGACTAGACTATAGACTAGACTATAGACTAGACTATAGACTAGACTATAGACTAGACTATAGACTAGACTATAGACTAGACTATAGACTAGACTATAGACTAGACTATAGACTAGACTATAGACTAGACTAGACTTTAGACTAGACTATAGACTAGACTAGACTATAGACTAGACTATAGACTAGACTAGACTATAGACTAGACTATAGACTAGACTAGACTATAGACTAGACTATAGGCCTGACTATAGAGTAGACAATAGAATAGACTATAGAGTAGACTATAGAATAGACTATAGAATATACCATAGATTAGTCTATAGACTAGACTATATAATACACTATAGGCAAGACTATTAGCTAGGCTATTAACTAGTCAATAGACTAGACTTGACTATAGACTAGACTATAGACTAGTCTTAAGACTAGACTCTTATTGGGGGGTATTTTTGGAGACTAAAAGTACTTAAATTAATAACTACTAAACCACTTTACTTTCCATCCCTGACTAATATTATGGAAGGATTCAGTTTACATTTTCAAGCATTTTTAAGCCTTTCATTGCAGACTGCTAATATTAAGTGCTTTGAATATTTTAATGATGGATCTTATGGCAAAAGATGTGATGGAAAAATGTTGCCCTTAGTTATTAAGATAAACATTTTAAAACTATGTTGATTATTCCAAACCCACAATAATGAAATTTCCCAAATAATATTCTCATTCTGGATACAACTTCAAGGAAAACAATCCTTACCATGTCATCATCAGACATCCGTTGCATTAATCTCTTTAACGCCGAACAGAAGCCGCAAAAAATATACAAAATATTTAGCCATACTTAAAACAAAAACAAAATCTAAAAAACAATGACAACACAGTTTTCAGTCTTACAAAACCAAATTTTGAAAACATATTTATACCACCACCCCCTTCTTAAAATACTCTTACAGAAAAGTCTTTACTTCCGTTAATGGTTTTTAGGGGGAAAACAAGTAAAATCTTTACAAGACCTGAAACATTTATTTAAATGCTAAGATTTTCCTACAAGTTGACTGCAAGCTGAATACAAATATTTTTAGGAAATTCTCTAAAGACTGTTGAAATTTAAAGGATGCAGTTGTTGGGAATTAAGGTGTAATTCATGCGTTAAAAAAACTTGACGAAATGTTTTACACTTGCTTGAATTCTAATGAAGATAAAGGAAAACTAATGTTGTTATTTTTCTTGTTAATATATACCTTTTTGTTCTATTTTCCTTTTATGTATTAAAGTTGAGGTGTAGCTGTCATGTACGAACTCACATAGTTGTAAAGAGAAACATGCATGATGGTTTCTTAGTACACTTAAAGAAATTGGTAATGAAAAATAATAAATAAATATTTACTTCAGGAATTCTAATGCTGACGAATCTAGTTGGTTATTGATGTTGATCAGTGAAATTAGCCGCCAACAAAGCGAAAAAAGTACAACATGGTTTCATGTTCATGTAAGCTTTGAAAGTAAGATTTTTATATCTTTCAGCCTTTCATAGTTTTAATGAAGAATTCGCAAATTTTTGTAAAAGATGACCATTTTCGATAACAATTCGGAAAAAATTGGTCTCTTTCTTTCACTCCTAAATGTCACCAAACAAAGAAATAAATGGCGTTGTCCACAATCAATTAACTTTATTGGAGTCAGTTAAATCATGCTTCAATGCTATCATAAACTCCCATACATTCCTAAAATAAAAGTTTTCTAAAGGTGAACTTGACTTGAGTTCACTTGCATACCGAGAATGACTCCATCATTAATTATAACTTATTGGCTCTAACACTAATTTCTCGTGTGCGAAATTCGTCTAACATACGATCTGCACTTCTAGATCTAACATACGGGTGCACTTCTAGATCCCTATACAAACTTGAAGCTTCCGAAATTCCAATTTCGTTTACATTCCGAAGAATTTGTAAAGAATCCTAATCCGATGTATTTGAGCAATTTATTGATGAAAAGTAATTTGCTAGAAAGGAGAGATAGAGCCAAATATGGGGCCGAAATTTTGTGCATAATTGAAAGGGTCTAGGGTATATTGAGGGAGGATCGTGATAATTAGTTAGTTAGTTAGTTAGTTAGTTAGTTAGTTAGTTAGTTAGTTAGTTAGTTAGTTAGTTTAGTTAGTTAGTTTAGTTAGTTAGTTAGTTTTTTAGTTGTTCGTTTTGTTAGTTCGTTAGTTAGTGTTCGTTCGTTAGTTAGTTAGTTAGTTAGTTAGTTAGTTCGTTCGTTAGTTCGTATTTAGTTTAGTTCGTTAGTTCGTTAGTTAGTTCGTTCGTTTTATTTTCGTTCGTTAGTTAGTTAGTTAGTTCGTTAGTTTCGTTCGTTAGTTCGTTTAGTTAGTTTCGTTCGTTAGTTCGTTCGTTTAGTTCGTTCGTTCGTTACGTTAGTTCGTTCGTTAGTTCGTTCTTTCGTTCGTTAGTTCGTTCGTTCGTTAGTTAGTTCGTTCGTTCGTTCGTTCGTTAGTTCGTTAGTTCGTTCGTTCGTTCTTCGTTCGTCGTTCGTTCGTTCGTTTAGTTAGTTAGTTCGTTCGTTCGTTCGTTCGTTCGTTAGTTCGTTCGTTTCGTTCGTTCGTTCGTTCGTTCGTTCGTTCGTTCTTCGTTCGTTCGTTAGTTCGTTCGTTCGTTTTAGTTCGTTCGTTTTCGTTCGTGTTAGTTCGTTCGTTCGTTTCGTTCGTTGTTCGTTCGTTAGTTCGTTCGTTCGTTCGTTCGTTGTTGTTCGTTCGTTCGTTGTTAGTTCGTTTCGTTCGTTCGTTCGTTCGTTAGTTCTTCGTTCGTTCGTTGTTCGTTGTTCGTTCGTTTTTGTTCGTTCGTTCGTTCGTTTTTCGTTCGTTTCGTTCGTTCGTTCGTTCGTTCGTTCGTTCGTTCGTTCTTCGTTCGTTCGTTCGTTCGTTCGTTCGTTCGTTCGTTCGTTCGTTTCGTTCGTTTCGTTCGTTCGTTCGTTCGTTCGTTTCGTTCGTTCGTCGTTCGTTTCGTTCGTTCTTCGTTCTTCGTTCGTTCTTTCGTTCGTTCGTTCGTTCGTTCGTTCGTTTCTCGTTCGTTCGTTCGTTCGTTCGTTCGTTTCGTTCGTTCGTTCGTTCGTTCGTTCGTTTTCGTTTTCGTTCGTTCGTTCGTTTTTCGTTCTTCGTTCGTTCTTCGTTCGTTCGTTCGTTCGTTCGTTCGTTCGTTCGTTCGTTCGTTCGTTCGTTCGTTCGTTCGTTCGTTCGTTCGTTCGTTCGTTCGTTCGTTCGTTCTTCGTTCGTTCGTTTCGTTCGTTCGTTCGTTCGTTTCGTTCGTTCGTTCGTTCGTTCGTTCGTTCGTTCGTTCGTTCGTTCGTTCGTTCGTTCGTTCGTTCGTTTAGTTCGTTCGTTCGTTCGTTCGTTCGTTCGTTCGTTCGTTCGTTTTCGTTCGTTCGTTCGTTCTTCGTTCGTTCGTTCGTTTCGTTCGTTCGTTCGTTCGTTCGTTCGTTCGTTCGTTCGTTCGTTCGTTCTTCGTTCGTTCGTTCGTTCGTTCGTTCGTTCGTTTCGTTCGTTCGTTCGTTCGTTCGTTCGTTGTTCGTTCGTTCGTTCGTTCGTTCGTTCGTTCGTTCGTTCGTTCGTTCGTTCGTTCGTTCGTTCGTTCGTTCGTTTTCGTTTCGTTCGTTCGTTCGTTCGTTCGTTGTTCGTTCGTTTTGTTCTTCGTTCGTTCGTTCGTTCGTTCGTTTCGTTCGTTCGTTCGTTTCGTTCGTTCGTTCGTTCGTTCTTTCGTTGTTGTTCGTTGTTCGTTCGTTTCGTTCGTTCGTTCGTTCGTTCGTTCGTTTCGTTCGTTCTTCGTTCGTTCGTTCGTTCGTCGTTCGTTCGTTAGTTTCGTTGTTTTCGTTCGTTCGTTCGTTCGTTCGTTCGTTCGTTCGTTCGTTCGTTCGTTCGTTCGTTTCGTTCGTTCGTTCGTTCGTTCGTTCGTTCGTTCCTCCTGCCTTCCTCCTTTTCGCGTCTTTTGTGTCTCCCCTCCCTCCCGTAAAGAAAGCAAATCTCTAACACGGTAAATGTTTAAACATGTTAAAACATGCACCAAAGAAACAAACATGTTCTTTGTCGCTTTCTGTTGTTGTTTACCTGATAAGTTTTATCCAAGGCGGAGTTAACATCCTGCATTAGAAGATTCATTCCCTTCATGTGGCTCTTTGTCAGTATCAGGATGTTCGATGTCTTAACCGGGTGTTTTTGACAAAAGTTGTATTCTTTTGTTTTGAAGCTGTTTCTATAGTATGTATGATTGTCTAACTGTAGGTGTCCTTATGTTTTGGGACTTTTCCATGAAAGCTTCTTACTCTTATGACATGTAGAAATGTTTTGTTTTTCCTAAGAAGTAAAACATTTTTTGGCGTTTTAAAATGTCTTCTTTTCTTCTTTGGCTGTTCATTTTGTATTATTCCCACAACTCGCATAAATATTTATGACACTTGTCTTAAGTAATTAATGTTTGCAGATAGAATTTTGATGTTGAGTAAAAAATAAGTACATATATAAGAATGCATTAGAATTGTACATGTTTTAAATATTCTTTGTTTTGTAATTTCCAACTCATTAAAATTGTATAAATGTCATGTAAAATTAGAGGGATATAGACAACTATATAGTACTGGCTATAGAAGGCTCTATAGTCCATACTAAAATACTGGCTAGAGTCAACTCCATAGTCCAGATTAAATACGTTTATATAGTCCAGATTGAAGACTACTTAACTTAAATTTCTCCATAGTCTTGACAATAAACTAGATTCTTTTTAATTAAATTTTACCTTCATTAGCATTACCCAACTCCCTATGAATTTGAACAACATTGATTTTAGGTTGCATCATTGTTTGTTGCAACAAAAATTACCTGATGTAACTATCGTAAATACAAACAAACTTTGTAGTAAAATACACACAATAACAACTTTACAAATTTATCGTTATTTTCAATGTAAACTCATACAAACTCAAAACGGAAAAAAGGATAATGGCTTAACATACTGAAAAAAAGATACCCATACACGGTACCGTACATTGTCGTAACTAACTTAAACTACTCCTGTCGTAATATTTTTGTTGTGCTGAATTACTAGTTGTTTTGTTAGAAACCATACGAGCGCAACCAACCAACTAGTCAGCCATCCAGCCAATGTCATCATTTTGAAAGCGTTGAAGAAATCGAAAGACATCTAGGTCGTTAGTGTGGAAAAATTGCAGCAAAACAACATCATATATTTGTGACATTTACAATGGAGGGATCTCATTATACTTGTACAAGTATCCAAACTAAGTATGTTTAAGCTAATCTTTATATGAAGAGATATTTTTGTCGAAACATGCAGCAACAACATTAAATTTTATTTCTTCCTCCCTTTAGCAAGGTTTATGGATTTTATGATGTTGAATTTATTTTTCAAAATAGAGGATACATTCTTTGGTAATACTGATGGAGAAAGTTTTAAAAAATGTAGATAATTATATGAGAAGGGCATGGGATGTGTCGAGGTTTTTAGGGGAGTACAACATCCATTTATATATTGCATTTTTAGTTTACGGTCTGAACTAAAAATGCAATATATTTTTCAGTCTAGATCCGAGACTATAATCTAAACTATCGAATATACTCGAGACTATACTTTGGACTATAGTTGTGTCTATACTTTGGGCTATAGTCGACCCTATTGTCTGGACATTAGTGAATTCTATATTCTGTATTAACCGAGTCGATATTTTAGACTAATAGTTCATTAGTTCGTTCTTATTTCGAGTTCTAGTTCGGTTCGTAGTTCAGTATTCATAAGTCAGTTCTAGTTCAGTTTCTAGTTTCAGTTCTAGTTCAGTTCTAGTTCAGTTCTAGTTCAGTTCTAGTTCAGAGTTCTAGTTCAGTTCTAGTTCAGTTCTAGTTCAGTTCTAGTTCAGTTCTAGTTCAGGTTCTAGTTCAGTTCTAGTTCAGTTCTAGTTCAGTTCTGTTCAGTTCTAGTTCAGTCTAGTTCAGTTCTAGTTCAGTTCTAGTTCAGTTCTAGTCAGTTCTAGTTCGTTCTAGTTCAGTTCTAGTTCAGTTCTAGTTCAGTTCTAGTTTCAGTTCTATGCAGTTCTAGTTCAAGTTCTAGTTCAGTTCTAGTTCAGTTCTAGTTCAGTTCTAGTTCAGTTCTAGTTCAGTTCTAGTTCAGTTCTAGTTCAGTTCTAGTTCAGGTCTAAGTTCAGTTCTAGTTTCAGTTCTAGTGCAAGTTCTAGTTCCCAGTTCTAGGTCAGTTCTAAGTTCCAACAGTTCTAGTTCAGTTCTAGGTTCAGTTTCTAGGTTCAGTTCTAGTTCAGTTCTAGTTCAGTTCTAGTTCAGTTCTCAGTTCAGTTCTAGTTCAGTTCTAGTTCAGTTTCTAGTTCAGTTCTAGTTCAGTTCTAGTTCAGTTCTAGTTCAGTTCTAGTTCAGTTCTAGTTCAGTTCTAGTTCAGTTCTAGTTCAGTTCTAGTTTCAGTTCTAGTTCAGTTCTAGTTCAGTTCTAGTTCAGTTCTAGTTCAGTTCTAGTTCAGTTCTAGTTCAGTTCTAGTTCAGTTCTAGTTCAGTTCTAGTTCAGTTCTAGTTCAGTTCTAGTTCAGTTCTAGTTCAGTTCTAGTTCAGTTCTAGTTCAGTTCTAGTTCAGTTCTAGTTCAGTTCTAGTTCAGTTCTAGTTCAGTTCTAGTTCAGTTCTAGTTCAGTTCTAGTTCAGTTCTAGTTCAGTTCTAGTTCAGTTCTAGTTCAGTTCTAGTTCAGTTCTAGTTCAGTTCTAGTTCAGTTCTAGTTCAGTTCTAGTTCAGTTCTAGTTCATTCTAGTTAGTTCTAGGTTTCAGTTCTAGTTCAGTACTAGTTCAGTTCTATTTCAGTTCTATTTCAGTTCTAGTTCAGTTCTAGTTCAGTTCTAGTTCAGTTCTAGTTCAGTTCTAGTTCAGTTCTAGTTCAGTTCTAGTTCAGTTCTAGTTCAGTTCTAGTTCAGTTCTAGTTCAGTTCTAGTTCAGTTCTAGTTCAGTTCTAGTTCAGTTCTAGTTCAGTTCTAGTTCAGTTCTAGTTCAGTTCTAGTTCAGTTCTAGTTCAGTTCTAGTTCAGTTCTAGTTCAGTTCTAGTTCAGTTCTAGTTCAGTTCTAGTTCAGTTCTAGTTCAGTTCTAGTTCAGTTCTAGTTCAGTTCTAGTTCAGTTCTAGTTCAGTTCTAGTTCAGTTCTAGTTCAGTTCTAGTTCAGTTCTAGTTCAGTTCTAGTTCAGTTCTAGTTCAGTTCTAGTTCAGTTCTAGTTCAGTTCTAGTTCAGTTCTAGTTCAGTTCTAGTTCAGTTCTAGTTCAGTTCTAGTTCAGTTCTAGTTCAGTTCTAGTTCAGTTCTAGTTCAGTTCTAGTTCAGTTCTAGTTCAGTTTCTAGTTCAGTTCTAGTTCAGTTCTAGTTCAGTTCTAGTTCAGTTCTAGTTCAGTTCTAGTTCAGTTCTAGTTCAGTTCTAGTTCAGTTCTAGTTCAGTTCTAGTTCAGTTCTAGTTCAGTTCTAGTTCAGTTCTAGTTCAGTTCTAGTTCAGTTCTAGTTCAGTTCTAGTTCAGTTCTAGTTCAGTTCTAGTTCAGTTCTAGTTCAGTTCTAGTTCAGTTCTAGTTCAGTTCTAGTTCAGTTCTAGTTCAGTTCTAGTTCAGTTCTAGTTCAGTTCTAGTTCAGTTCTAGTTCAGTTCTAGTTCAGTTCTAGTTCAGTTCTAGTTCAGTTCTAGTTCAGTTCTAGTTCAGTTCTAGTTCAGTTCTAGTTCAGTTCTAGTTCAGTTCTAGTTCAGTTCTAGTTCGTTCTAGTTCAGTCTAGTTCAGTTCTAGTTCAGTTCTAGTTCATTCTAGTTCAGTTCTAGTTCAGTTCTAGTTCAGTTCTAGTTCAGTTCTAGTTCAGTTCTAGTTCAGTTCTAGTTCAGTTCTAGTTCAGTTCTAGTTCAGTTTCTAGTTCAGTTCTAGTTCATTCTAGTTCAGTTCTAGTTCAGTTCTAGTTCAGTTCTAGTTCAGTTCTAGTTCAGTTCTAGTTCAGTTTCTAGTTCAGTTCTAGTTCAGTTCTAGTTCAGTTCTAGTTCAGTTCTAGTTCAGTTTCTAGTTCAGTTCTAGTTCAGTTCTAGTTCAGTTTCTAGTTCAGTTCTAGTTCAGTTCTAGTTCAGTTCTAGTTCAGTTCTAGTTCAGTTCTAGTTCAGTTCTAGTTCAGTTCTAGTTCAGTTCTAGTTCAGTTTTCTAGTTCAGTCTATTCAGTTCAGTTCAGTTCAGTTCAGTTCTAGTTCAGTTCTAGTTCAGTTCTAGTTCAGTTCTAGTTCAGTTCTAGTTCAGTTCTAGTTCAAGTTCTAGTTCAGTTCTAGTTCAGTTCTAGTTCAGTTCTAGTTCAGTTTCTAGTTCAGTTCTAGTTCAGTTCTAGTTCAGTTCTAGTTCAGTTCTAGTTCAGTTCTAGTTCAGTTCTAGTTCAGTTCTAGTTCAGTTCTAGTTCAGTTCTAGTTTCAGTTCTAGTTCAGTTCTAGTTCAGTTCTAGTTCAGTTCTAGTTCAGTTCTAGTTCAGTTCTAGTTCAGTTCTAGTTCAGTTCTAGTTCAGTTCTAGTTCAGTTCTAGTGCAGTTCTAGTTCAGTTCTAGTTCAGTTCTAGTTTCAGTCTAGTTCAGTTCTAGTTCAGTTCTATTTCAGTTCTAGTTCAGTTCTAGTTCAGTTCTAGTTCAGTTCTAGTTCAGTTTCTAGTTCAGTTCTAGTTCAGTTCTAGTCAGTTCTAGTTCCGTTATAGTTCAGTTCTAAGTTTCAAGTTCAGTAGTTCAGTTCTGTCAGTTCGAGTTCAGTTCTATTTCAGTTCTAGTTCAGTTCTAGTCATTCTAGTTCAGTTCTAGTTCAGTTCTAGTTCAGTTCAGTAGTTCAGTTCTAGTTCAGTTCTAGTTCAGTTCAGTTCAGTTCTAGTTCAGTTCTAGTTCAGTTCTAGTTCAGTTCTAGTTCAGTTCTAGTTCAGTTCTTAGTTCAGTTCTAGTTCAGTTCTAGTTCAGTTCTAGTTCAGTTCTAGTCAGTTCTAGTTCAGTTCTAGTTCAGTTCTAGTTCAGTTCTAGTTCAGTTCTAGTTCAGTTCTAGTTCAGTTCTAGTTCAGTTCTAGTTCAGTTCTAGTTCAGTTCTAGTTCAGTTCTAGTTCAGTTCTAGTTCAGTTCTAGTTCAGTTTCTAGTTCAGTTCTAGTTCAGTTCTAGTTCAGTTCTAGTTCAGTTTCTAGTTCAGTTCGTTCAGTTCTAGTTCAGTTTCTAGTTCAGTTCTAGTTCAGTTCTAGTTCAGTTCTAGTTCAGTTCTAGTTCAGTTCTAGTTCCGTTTCAGTTCAGTTCTAGTTCAGTTCTAGTTCAGTTCTAGTTCAGTTCTAGTTCAGTTCTATTCAGTTCTAGTTCAGTTCTAGTTCAGTTCTAGTTCAGTTCTAGTTCAGTTCTAGTTCAGTTCTAGTTCAGTTTCAGTTCAGTTCTAGTTCAGTTCTAGTTCAGTTCTAATTCAGTACTAGTTCAGTTCTAGTTTCAGATCTATTCAGTTCTAGTTCAGTTCTAGTTCAGTTCTAGTTCATTCTAGTTCAGTTCTAGTTCTTCTAGTTCAGTCTTAGTTCTAGTTTAGTTCAAGTTCAGTGCAAGTTCAGTTCTAATTCAGTTCTAGTTCATTTCTAGTTCAGAATGGACGGATTTCCTAGTTAAATTACACTTAACAAATTAATAATATTTCAATTCGTATATACATTTTATTAAATCTCTAGTTTCTCCATTTACTTTCAAAATAATTAAACAATTTTTGGCAAAATGATTTCACTCCACAACTCGTGCAAAGTTTTACACTTTTATTGTTTTCATGTCAACTGTTGAGATTCAATTTGAATTTTAAAATTGGTCAGTTGTCCACATTCACCTTGTAGTACTTTCTGTTCCTTTTGTTCAACAAACAAAAAAACAACAACTGCAAAAAAGGATAAAATGTGTTCTGTTAGATGAAAAAGGCAACAAAATAATGGCAAAAAAAATCTGCAATGACACGTTCGGCTTTTTTCCTCTATTCCGTACTATGTTGCCTAAAAACGTGACTAGAAAAATTGCTTACAAATTCTAATAACTTTGATTTAATCTAATTATACAAGTCCTATAAAAATAATATAACAAACTGGAGAACGAAAAGTTTTAGATTTAATTTTGATGGTAATAAAATAGAACTTTGTATGTAAATTTAGACGGCTAATGTTGAAATACATTTTTTGGTTTTTGTAAAATAATTATTTTTATTTCAATTATTTTTAGGCATTCCATGAAAATGCATCACTTGACACATCATGTCTCGGAAGAACGTCATCTTTTCAAATGTACCCATGAAAATTGTGAATATTCAGCAGTGAGTAAGTCTTTTCTGAACACTCATATGAAATCACATTCTATGGAAAGTATCAAGTGCACGGAGAAGAATTGTAATTATGTGGGCAAAAGTAAATTGCATTTGAAAAGGTAAGTACTTAATTTAATTTATAGAACTGAACCAGAACTGTAATAGAAGCAGAACTGATCTAGAACTGAACTAGAACTAAACTAGAACTGAACTAGAACTGAACGAAAACTAAACTAAACTAGAACTGAACTAAAACTGAACTAAAACTGAACTAGAACTAAACTAGAACTGAACTAGAACTGAACGAAAACTAAACTAAACTAGAACTGAACTAGAACTGAACTAGAACTGAACTAGAACTGAACTAGAACTGAACTAGAACTGAACTAGAACTGAACTAGAACTGAACTAGAACTGAACTGAACTAGAACTGAACTAGAACTGAACTGAACTGAACCAAACTGAACTAGAACTGAACTAGAACTGAACTAGAACTGAACTAGAACTGAACTACTGAACTAGAACTGAACTAGAACTGAACTAGAACTGAACTAGAACTGAACTAGAACTGAACTAGAACTGAACTAGAACTGAACTAGAACTGAACTAGAACTGAACTAGAACTGAACTAGACTGAACTAGAACTGAACTAGAACTGAACTAGAACTGAACTAGAACTGAACTAGAACTGAACTAGAACTGAACTAGAACTGAACTAGAACTGAACTAGAACTGAACTAGAACTGAACTAGAACTGAACTAGAACTGAACTAGAACTGAACTAGAACTGAACTAGAACTGAACTAGAACTGAACTAGAACTGAACTAGAACTGAACTAGAACTGAACTAGAACTGAACTAGACTGAACTAGAACTGAACTAGAACTGAACTAGAACTGAACTAGAACTGAACTGAACTAGAACTGAACTAGAACTGAACTGAACTGAACTAGAACTGAACTGAACTAGAACTGAACTAGAACTGAACTAGAACTGAACTAGAACTGAACTAGAACTGAACTAGAACTGAACTAGAACTGAACTAGAACTGAACTAGAACTGACTAGAACTGAACTAGAACTGAACTAGAACTGAACTAGAACTGAACTAGAACTGAACTAGAACTGAACTAGAACTGAACTAGAACTGAACTAGAACTGAACTAGAACTGAACTAGAACTGAACTAGAACTGAACTAGAACTGAACTAGAACTGAACTAGAACTGAACTAGAACTGAACTAGAACTGAACTAGAACTGAACTAGAACTGAACTAGAACTGAACTAGAACTGAACTAGAACTGAACTAGAACTGAACTAGACTGAACTAGAACTGAACTAGAACTGAACTAGAACTGAACTAGATCTGAACTAGAACTGAACTAGAACTGAACTAGAACTGAACTAGAACTGAACTAGAACTGAACTAGAACTGAACTAGAACTGAACTAGAACTGAACTAGAACTGAACTAGAACTGAACTAGAACTGAACTAGAACTGAACTAGAACTGAACTAGAACTGAACTAGAACTGAACTAGAACTGAACTAGAACTGAACTAGAACTAAACTAGAACTAAACTAGAACTAAACTAGAACTGAACTAGAACTGAACTAGAACTGAACTAGAACTGAACTAGAACTGAACTAGAACTGAACTAGAACTGAACTAGAACTGAACTAGAACTGAACTAGAACTGAACTAGAACTGAAATAGAACTGAAATAGAACTGAACTAGAACTGAACTAGAACTGAACTAGAACTGAACTAGAACTGAACTAGAACTGAACTAGAACTGAACTAGAACTGAACTAGAACTGAACTAGAACTGAACTAGAACTGAACTAGAACTGAACTAGAACTGAACTAGAACTGAACTAGAACTGAACTAGAACTGAACTAGAACTGAACTAGAACTGAACTAGAACTGAACTAGAACTGAACTAGAACTGAACTAGAACTGAACTAAACTAGAACTAAACTAGAACTAAACTAGAACTAAACTAGAACTGAACTAGAACTGAACTAGAACTGAACTAGAACTGAACTAGAACTGAACTAGAACTGAACTAGACTAAACTAGAACTGAACTAGAACTGAACTAGAACTGAACTAGAACTGAACTAGAACTGAACTAGAACTGAACTAGAACTTAAGTAGAACTGAACTAGAACTGAACTAGAACTGAACTAGAACTGAACTAGAACTGAACTAGAACTGAACTAGAACTGAACTAGAACTGAACTAGAACTGAACTGGAACTGAACTAGAACTGAACTAGAGCTGAACTAGAACTAAACTAGTACTGAACTAAAACTGAACTAGAACTGAACAAGAACTGAACTAGAGCTGAACTAGAACTGAACTAGAACTGGACTAGAACTGAACTAGAACTGAACTAGAACTGAACTAGAACTGAACTAGAACTGAACTAGAACTGAACTAGAACTGAACTGGAACTGAACTAGAACTGAACTAGAGCTGAACTAGAACTAAACTAGTACTGAACTAAAACTGAACTAGAACTGAACTAAAACTGAACTAGAACTGCACTAGAACTGAACTAGAACTGAACTAAAACTGAACCAGAGCTGAAGTAGAACTGAACTAAAACTGAACTAAAACTGAACTAGAACTAAACTAGAACTGAACTAGAAGAAGAATATAGACTATACTTCCGATCAAAATATGGTGAACTTTTCGCAAAAAAAACCCTTATTCATAACAACCTCCATTTTTCCAAAAACCCCATTTAAAATCAAACTAAAACACCAAATCACATTAAAACACGCACTGTTTTTAAATAAATTTATTTTCAACTGATCTATAAATTGCTGATATTTCGATCACAGTTTATTAAAGCAGCAGCAGCCAAATCCAATAACTACAACTAAAACTGTCGCCAAAACAAAATCAATATGGTAGACATTAAAACACAAAACTGAAGATTAAAATGCCGACAATGTCCTTTAAAAGTTTAACAAACAAAAAATGCAAAAAAAAACATTGCATACAGCAATAATAACAACAAGTCATTCTGCCTCTAGAAACGTGACTTATCGATCGCTTTGATATGTTCTGTGAATTTTTACACACACACAACATTGCTCCACCAACAGCAACAAAATGACAAGAAATTCCTTTTGCTTACTGCAACCTAAAGACGTTTCTCTCGAAGAATATGCTGGATCGATCGTATAAGAAATAATCAAAATAAAGAATTGCAAAACTTATGCATGTTTAGAGTTGAAATACAATAAAAAGAAGAATTGCATATAAAAGAGCAACAACTGCAAAATGGAACTAGCCAAACCAACCAATTGCATTTAAATGCAATTGCCACTGTATAACACAGAAAAACCAATACGAAATAATCTAAATACGGTGATGAAGTTAATACTGGATGGTTGAATGAAAGGGCTGTACGAAAAGTTTTCTTAAACGGATTTATATTTTACAGCATAGTTCTTTTAGATCGGGAACGTCAGATTCATTTTATGTCAAACATGTGGGTTTGATCTTGACTCCTTTTTCTAAGAATTTCTAAATTATATTGTAACAATCCTCTTGGATTAAGCTTTTACGCAGGTCCAAAAACTGCAATCAGCAGATGCTATCAAATTTGACTTAGCTCTAGACTATTACTCATATTCAACATGATTTGACGTAGAGTAATCAAAAAATTGATCATGAGAAACCACAATTTATTTCCTTTAAGGGTTTTGTAATAAAAAACTTTTTATACGGACCTCGTCAAAAATTACTATGGTTGGTGCTGTAGCTGCTGTTCAGCATGTTACAAATGATGAGGTGGACTTTGCTGATGATCATGATGTTAAGGTTTCAGATTATTGTAGAACGAATTTGGTGCGTTACATAAAGGAGGAGATTTGTTTGTATGACATTAGAAGGGGCCCTCCCTTGTAAAGATTACAGACTATTCTGTAATCCAGACTGTAGACTTTTCTATAGTCCAGACTATGGACTATTATATAGTCCAGACTAGAGACTATTCTATAGTCCAGACTATGCTATTAGTAGTTCAGATTATAAACTAGTCTATAGTCCAGACTGTAGACTAGTCTATAGTCCTGACTATAGACTATTCTATAGTCCAGACTATGGACTATTCTATAGTCCAGACTTTAGACTATTCTATAATTCAGACTTTAGACTAATCTTTAGTCCAGACTATGGACTATTCTTTTGTCCAGACTCTAGACTATTCTATAGTCCAGACTATTGACTATTGTATAGTCCAGATTATAGACTATTCTCTAATCCAGACTATGGACTATTCTATAATCCAGACTATGGACTATTCTATAGTCCAGTCTATGGTATATTATATAGTCCAAACTATAGACTATTCTATAGTCCAGACTAAAGACTATTGTATAATCCAGACCATAGACTATTCTATAGTCCAGACCATAGACTATTCTATAGTCCAAACAATAGACTATTCTACAGTCCAGACGATAGATTATTCTATAGTCCAGACTATAGACTATTCTATAATCCAGACTGTAGACTACTCTATAGTCCAGACTGTAGACTTCTCTATAGTCCAGACTATAGACTATTCTATAGTCAAGACTATAAACTATTCTATAGTCCAGACTATAGGCTATTCTATAGTCCAGACTATAGGCTATTCTATAGTCCAGACTATAGGCTATTCTATAGTCCAGACTATAGGCTATTCTATAGTCCAGACTATCGGCTATTCTATAGTCCAGACTATAGACTATTCTATAGTCCAGACTATAGACTAGTCCAGACTATAAACTATAGACTAGTCCAGACTATAGACTGTTCTATAGTTCAGACTATAGACTATTCTATAGTCCAGACTACAAACCATTACATAGTCCAGACTATAAACCATTATATAGTCCAGACTATAGACTAGTCCAGACTATAGACTGTTCTATAGTCCAGACTATAGACTATTCTATAGTCCAGACTATAGACTATTCTATAGTCCAGACTATTGACTAGTCTGGACTATACTATCCTATAGTCCAGACCATAGATTTTTCTATAGTCCAGACCATAGACTATTCTAAAGTTCAGACTATAGACTATTCTATAGTCCAGACCGTAGACTATTCTATACTCCAGACTATAGACTATTCTATAGTCCAGACTATAGACTATTATATAGTCCAGACTATAGACTTTTCTATAGTCCAGACTATAGACTATTATATAGTCCAGACTGTAGACTATTATATAGTCCAGACTATAGAATATGATATTATCCAGACTATAGACTATTCTATTATCCATGCTGTAGACTATTCTATAGTGTAGACTATAGACTATTCTACTTCTACTAGGCCCCACACATTTGTCTTTCTCTGCAACATTTCCCCGTTGCTGCTGTCGACCCTGATGTTCCAAAAACAACAAGTAAATATCAATACAATTTCTTACACATTTTGCAACATTTTCATATGATCATGCTGAAAAGGCAGCCCAATGTAAAAGTGTAATTGTAGAGATTTTCTTTTCGTTTTGTTGTTGTTTTGTATAATGCGGTGGCGGTCAGTCGGTGGTTATTGTAACCAATTTAACCTTGAAATATGTTGATCTTTACATGTTCATATGTAGAATGAATATACAATTATTTAGTGGGATCAGCTATATGTAGTACAATGGAAAATAGTTGAATTTAGAAGCATTGTTTGTTTTATTAAAATTTTACAATTTTTTTCTTGGTTTAGTTGGCAATAAATGCGTGTTCAAAACTGACATTTACCGACGCCAATTGTCTGCTGCATAAAATGATGATGACGATGACAATGATGATTATGTTGCCACAACGATTGGAACAATGTTGCTTATTTACCACAGCAAGAAACCTACAACTATTGTTTCGTTCCTGGGGCTCATAATCATGAATTGCGTAATTCAATTTAATCACATTTCAAACGATCTTTCTCTCCCTCATGCTTCTTCGATGACTTCAATTCAATTAAAAATCAAATTCTACAATTCCACTGAAATCGATTTAAAATTCAACCATATAAAGAACAAGGAACACAGCCCAACGAGAAAAACATACTGTGTACACGTTCTTCTTTTGGTGGCAAATCCTTGGCCATTACGTTAGAACAAAAAACTTAACGTAACATGGTCATTTAAAGACAGGAACCGCCGTTTTATGTAGCTGTCTCTTAAAACGAGTAGCACACATGCCTCCTCTGTCTACAGACGCACACACACCCAAACACACTTGTACTTTTGCTTAAGATAAAAATGAGGTGGCAAATCACGCAGCAACATTATTTGTTGCTAATTAAGCCTGCCTCAATGGTCAGAGATATTCTTTTCGTTTGAAACCAAATGAGCAAGTAACAACGATTCATATAGTCGGTCAGTGTGTTTGTAAAGTACCCACACAACTCTCATCTGGCTTATGAAATGAAGATCCATTCCTAAGTATCATTTTTTGGAGATTCTAGTTCGCTCGTTTAAACATTTTGAAGCCCAAAAATGCTTTATAGCAAACATAACCTCAAATCCTAAATACCACATCACCCCCAATAAAGGACATCTCAAGCTTTTAGTTCTCTTTATAGAAGCTCTATCAAAAGCAATGGCTGGTTCTTATGACGATAAGATCGATCCGATCTATAGAATTTGGTGTATTCGAAATTGTTGACTAGATTTTTTACTACTCCAAAGATTTCTCCACAATAATTAATTTCTATTCCATTTTTTCATTTCACTTTCAGACACCTGCTGTCCCACAAACCCACCTCAGAAAGCAAACATTTCAATTGCGAGAAATGCTCGTTTAAAACCAAAATCAAGGGACATCTACAAAGACATATGCGTCATCATACCGGTGAGAAACCCTACTCCTGTCCTCATTGCGATTTTCGTACTAGCACCTGGGAGAATGTGCGTAAACATGTTCTGAAAACTGAAAAACACGCTGGAAAATTTGTATTCGAATGTGAAAAGTGTCAAAAAGAAGCGAAGACAAATGAGGAACAGCAAAAAGAAGATGGAAATCAAATTAAAGAAATATTTAAGACAAATTCTCATCAAGAATATCGGCAGCATTTGAAACAAAAGCATAAAAATGAAAAATAACGGAAATACAAAGAATTTAAACAGTAAAACTATTTTTAAAAGGTTTGGATTTTTGCTAAAACATTATTTTGTTACGCAAACTTGGTATTACTTATTTATGGCAGGTAAAAGCAAAGACATAAACCCAGTATTTGTTAAACACTTTTATACACACGTTTACCTTTTTTTGTAGTTTTTTCATGTAAATAAACCTAAAAGAAACAAATACAAACAATATCTTCTCATTTGCCTAAACAGGCCTGGAAAATCGAAATTTTTAAATAATAGAAAATAAGATGGAAGAAAAATATACTGCTGACTAGTCTATTGACTATTGAATAGTCTACTGGCTGAACTACTGACCAAATTATCGACTAGTCTATGTACAACACTATAGACTAGACTACAGACTAGACTATAGATTAGACTATAGACTAGAATATAGGCAACACTACACTACAAACTAGACTATATACTACACTATAAACTGGACTCTAGACTAGACTATAGACTAGACTATAGACTAGACTGACCAAATTATCGACTAGTCTATGTACAACACTATAGACTAGACTACAGACTAGACTATAGATTAGACTATAGACTAGAATATAGGCAACACTACACTACAAACTAGACTATATACTACACTATAAACTAGACTCTAGACTAGACTATAGACTAGACTATAGACTAGACTATAGACTAGACTATAGACTAGACTATAGACTAGACTATAGACTAGACTATAGACTAGACTATAGACTAGACTATAGACTAGACTAGACTATAGACTAGACTATAGACTAGACTATAGACTAGACTATAGACTAGACTATAGACTAGACTATAGACTAGACTATAGACTAGACTATAGACTAGACTATAGACTAGACTATAGACTAGACTATAGACTAGACTATAGACTAGACTATAGACTAGACTATAGACTAGACTATAGACTAGACTATAGACTAGACTATAGACTAGACTATAGACTAGACTATAGACTAGACTAGAATAGACTAGACTATAGACTAGACTATAGACTAGACTATAGACTAGACTATAGACTAGACTATAGACTAGACTATAGACTAGACTATAGACTAGACTATAGACTAGACTATAGACTAGACTATAGACTAGACTATAGACTAGACTATAGACTAGACTATAGACTAGACTATAGACTAGACTATGTACTAGACTATAGACTAGACTATAGACTAGACTATAGACTAGACTATGTACTAGACTATAGACTAGACTATAGACTAGACTGACCAAATTATCGACTAGTCTATGTACAACACTATAGACTAGACTACAGACTAGACTATAGATTAGACTATAGACTAGAATATAGGCAACACTACACTACAAACTAGACTATATACTACACTATAAACTGGACTCTAGACTAGACTATAGACTAGACTATAGACTAGACTGACCAAATTATCGACTAGTCTATGTACAACACTATAGACTAGACTACAGACTAGACTATAGATTAGACTATAGACTAGATATAGGCAACACTACACTACAAACTAGACTATACTACACTATAAACTAGACTCTAGACTAGACTATAGACTAGACTATAGACTAGACTATAGACTAGACTATAGACTAGACTATAGACTAGACTATAGACTAGACTATAGACTAGACTATAGACTAGACTATAGACTAGACTATAGACTAGACTATAGACTAGACTATAGACTAGACTATAGACTAGACTATAGACTAGACTATAGACTAGACTATAGACTAGACTATAGACTAGACTATAGACTAGACTATAGACTAGACTATAGACTAGACTATAGACTAGACTATAGACTAGACTATAGACTAGACTATAGACTAGACTATAGACTAGACTATAGACTAGACTATAGACTAGACTATAGACTAGACTATAGATTAGATAGATAGACTAGACTATAGACTAGACTATAGACTAGACTATAGACTAGACTATAGACTAGACTATAGACTAGACTATAGACTAGACTATAGACTAGACTATAGACTAGACTATAGACTAGACTATGGACTAGACTATAGACTAGACTATGGACTAGACTATAGACTAGACTATAGACTAGACTATAGACTAGACTATAGACTAGACGACTAGACTATAGACTAGACTATAGACTAGGCACTATAGACTAGACTATAGACTAGACTATAGACTAGACTATAGACTAGACTATAGACTAGACTATAGACTAGACTATAGACTAGACTATAGACTAGAATATAGACTAGACTATAGACTAGACTATAGACTAGACTATAGACTAGACTATAGACTAGACTATAGACTAGACTATAGACTAGACTATAGACTAGACTATAGACTAGACTATAGACTAGGACATAGACTAGACTATAGACTAGACTATAGACTGGACTATAGACTAGACTATAGACTAAGACTTAGACTAGAGACTAGGTAGACTAGGCCTATAGACTAGACTAATAGACTAATAGACTATAGACTAGACTATAGACTAGACTATAGACAGACTATAGACTAGACTATAGACTAGACATAGACTAGACTATAGACTAGACTATAGACTAGACTATAGGACTTAGATATAGACTAGACTATAGACTAGACTATGTACTAGACTATAGACTAGACTATAGACTAGACTATAGACTGGACTATAGACTAGACTATAGATTAGACTATACTATAGACTAGATTATAGACTAGACTAGAATTTAGGCTATAGACAAAGTTACTAAATACATTTTTGGGAGCACTGCGGAGTTTTTAATGACAAAAAATACTAAAAAAGTGAATATAAGCATTAAATTTTCCAACCCTGTGTACTACTCTCAACATTAGTATAACTCTTTATTAAAGGAAAACCAACAAACAAATATAATTTGTAAACAAAGCACTTTCTCTCTCATTATCTTTTTATTATTACTCTTTTTAATACACTTAAAAAACTCGATTTACTCTATTCTCTTAATCAAAATTAAATCTCCTTTTACCATCAAAACGATAGCCATAAGCAGCTGCATTTTTTGTATCCACCAAGGCAGGATTACGATGTTTAAAAAACGATCCATGAGCATGAGCTGGCCGGGAAGCACTGTTGGGAACACCATCCATTTCCCTGGGATAAAAAGCCTCAAACATACCCTCTGGTGGTAAAACCGAGGCAATTTTCTTGTCATTGGGATCATAACCCGAAACAAATGATGGCATGAACATAGTTATCATTATAATAATAACAAGACTGGTCATTAAATAACGCCACATAATTTTCTTTGTGTTATTTTATAACTTTTCTACAACTTTTATTTTTTTTAATATTTAGGATAAGTAATACTACTAAACCACTTTTACGTTTAAACTAAAAATGTGTATGAATTTAATGCTGTCTGGTTTACAACTGTTGAGACCGTCGCGTTTGGTTTATGTTGTGTGTGGCTGACTTTTAGTTTGTTTGATTTTTTTTCTTCTTACTTACTTTTGTTTTTTTTTTGTTACTTTTTTGGGCTCGGCTAGGCAACATTTTTAATTGTTAATTACTTTTTGTTGCTAATTTTTTCTTTTTAGTTTCTTTTGTTTTGTTTATATGTGTTACACTTTGCAAGGTAATTGTTTTTAAATTGCTTTTGTTTTCCTGTCAATTTGTTACTGTCTATTAGTTTGATTTGTTTTATTTGTTTTTTTATGTATTTTGGCTCTTTTTCATGTTTGCCATTTGTTGTTGTGGTGAGTGAAGGTTTTTTGTTATTGTTTTGGTTTGTTTTCGTTATTTGACATGTAAATACAAAAGACTTAAGACACAAAGCGGCCTGCGTAGGTAAATTACATTTGAAACAGGGTTTGTATTGAGTGTAGGTTAGTTAGTTAAGTTAGTTAGTTAGTTAGTTAGTTAGTAGTTAGTTAGTTAGTTCGTAGTAGTTAGTTAGTTAGTTCGTTAGTTAGTTAGTTAGTTAGTTAGTTAGTTAGTTAGTTAGTAGTAGTTAGTTAGTTAGTAGTAGTTAGTTAGTTAGTAGTTAGTTAGTTAGTTAGTTAGTAGTTAGTTAGTTAGTAGTTAGTTAGTTAGTTAGTTAGTAGTTAGTTAGTAGTTAGGAGTAGTTAGTTAGTTCGTTAGTTAGTAGTAGTTAGTGTAGTTAGTAGTTAGTTAGTTAGTTAGTTAGTTAGTTAGTTAGTAGTTAGTTAGTAGTTAGTTAGTTAGTTAGTTAGTAGTTAGTTAGTTAGTAGTTAGTTAGTAGTAGTTAGTTAGTGAGTTAGTTAGTTAGTTAGTGAGTAGTTAGGTTAGTAGGTTAGTTAGTTAGTTAGTAGTTAGTTAGTTAGTTAGTTAGTAGTTAGTTAGTTAGTTAGTTAGTTAGTTAGTTAGTTAGTAGTTAGTTAGTTAGTAGTTAGTTAGTTAGTAGTAGTTAGTTAGTTAGTTAGTAGTTAGTAGTTAGTTAGTAGGTAGTTAGTTAGTTAGTTAGTTAGTTAGTTAGTTAGTAGTAGTTAGTTAGTTAGTCGTTAGTTAGTTAGTTGTAGTTAGTTAGTTAGTTAGTTAGTTAGTTAGTTAGTTAGTAGTTAGTTAGTTAGTTAGTTAGTTAGTTAGTAGTTAGTTAGTTAGTAGTAGTTAGTTAGTTAGTTAGTTAGTTAGTTAGTTAGTTAGTTAGTTAGTTAGTTAGTAGTTAGTTAGTAGTTAGTTAGTTAGTAGTTAGTTAGTTAGTTAGTTAGTTAGTTAGTTAGTTAGTTAGTTAGTTAGTTAGTTAGTTAGTTAGTTAGTTAGTTAGTTAGTTAGTTAGTTAGTTAGTTAGTAGTTAGTTAGTTAGTTAGTAGTTAGTTAGTTAGTTAGTTAGTTAGTTAGTTAGTTAGTTAGTTAGTTAGTTAGTTAGTTAGTTAGTTAGTGTAGTTAGTTAGTTAGTTAGTTAGTTAGTTAGTTAGTTAGTTAGTTAGTTAGTTAGTTAGTTAGTTAGTTAGTTAGTTAGTTAGTTAGTTAGTTAGTTAGTTAGTTAGTTAGTTAGTTAGTAGTTAGTAGTTAGTTAGTAGTTAGTTAGTTAGTAGTTAGTAGTTAGTTAGTTAGTTAGTTAGTTAGTTAGTTAGTTAGTTAGTTAGTTAGTTAGTTAGTTAGTTAGTTAGTTAGTTAGTAGTTAGTTAGTTAGTTAGTTAGTTAGTTAGTTAGTTAGTTAGTTAGTTAGTTAGTTAGTTAGTTAGTTAGTTAGTTAGTTAGTTAGTTAGTAGTTAGTTAGTTAGTTAGTTAGTTAGTTAGTTAGTTAGTTAGTTAGTTAGTTAGTTAGTTAGTTAGTTAGTTAGTTAGTTAGTTAGTTAGTTAGTTAGTTAGTTAGTTAGTTAGTTAGTTAGTTAGTTAGTTAGTTAGTTAGTTAGTTAGTTAGTAGTTAGTTAGTTAGTTAGTTAGTAGTTAGTTAGTTAGTTAGTTAGTTAGTTAGTTAGTTAGTTAGTTAGTTAGTTAGTTAGTTAGTTAGTTAGTTAGTTAGTTAGTTAGTTAGTTAGTTAGTTAGTTAGTTAGTTAGTTAGTTAGTTAGTTAGTTAGTTAGTTAGTTAGTTAGTTAGTTAGTTAGTTAGTTAGTAGTTAGTTAGTTAGTTAGTTAGTTAGTTAGTTAGTTAGTTAGTTAGTTAGTTAGTAGTTAGTTAGTTAGTTAGTTAGTTAGTTAGTTAGTTAGTTAGTTAGTTAGTTAGTTAGTAGTTAGTTAGTTAGTTAGTTAGTTAGTTAGTTAGTTAGTTAGTTAGTTAGTTAGTTAGTTAGTTAGTAGTTAGTTAGTTAGTTAGTTAGTTAGTTAGTTAGTTAGTTAGTTAGTTAGTTAGTTAGTTAGTTAGTTAGTTAGTTAGTTAGTAGTTAGTTAGTTAGTTAGTTAGTTAGTTAGTAGTTAGTTAGTTAGTTAGTTAGTTAGTTAGTTAGTTAGTTAGTTAGTAGTTAGTTAGTTAGTTAGTTAGTTAGTTAGTTAGTTAGTTAGTTAGTTAGTTAGTTAGTTAGTTAGTTAGTTAGTTAGTTAGTTAGTTAGTTAGTTAGTAGTTAGTTAGTTAGTTAGTTAGTTAGTTAGTTAGTTAGTTAGTTAGTTAGTTAGTTAGTTAGTTAGTTAGTTAGTTAGTTAGTTAGTTAGTTAGTTAGTTAGTTAGTTAGTTAGTTAGTTAGTTAGTTAGTTAGTTAGTTAGTTAGTAGTTAGTTAGTTAGTTAGTTAGTTAGTAGTTAGTTAGTTAGTTAGTAGTTAGTTAGTTAGTTAGTTAGTTAGTTAGTTAGTTAGTAGTTAGTTAGTTAGTTAGTTAGTTAGTTAGTTAGTTAGTTAGTTAGTTAGTTAGTTAGTTAGTTAGTTAGTTAGTTAGTTAGTTAGTTAGTTAGTTAGTTAGTTAGTTAGTTAGTTAGTTAGTTAGTAGTTAGTTAGTTAGTTAGTTAGTTAGTTAGTTAGTTAGTTAGTTAGTTAGTTAGTTAGTTAGTTAGTTAGTTAGTTAGTTAGTTAGTTAGTTAGTTAGTTAGTTAGTTAGTTAGTTAGTTAGTTAGTTAGTTAGTTAGTTAGTTAGTTAGTTAGTTAGTTAGTTAGTTAGTTAGTTAGTTAGTAGTTAGTTAGTTAGTTAGTTAGTAGTTAGTTAGTTAGTTAGTTAGTAGTTAGTTAGTTAGTTAGTTAGTTAGTTAGTTAGTTAGTTAGTTAGTTAGTTAGTTAGTTAGTTAGTTAGTTAGTTAGTTAGTTAGTTAGTTAGTTAGTTAGTTAGTTAGTTAGTTAGTTAGTTAGTTAGTTAGTTAGTTAGTTAGTTAGTTAGTTAGTTAGTTAGTTAGTTAGTTAGTTAGTTAGTAGTTAGTTAGTTAGTTAGTTAGTTAGTTAGTTAGTTAGTTAGTTAGTTAGTTAGTTAGTTAGTTAGTTAGTTAGTTAGTTAGTTAGTTAGTTAGTTAGTTAGTTAGTTAGTTAGTTAGTTAGTTAGTTAGTTAGTTAGTTAGTTAGTTAGTTAGTTAGTTAGTTAGTTAGTTAGTTAGTTAGTTAGTTAGTTAGTTAGTTAGTTAGTTAGTTAGTTAGTTAGTTAGTTAGTTAGTTAGTTAGTTAGTTAGTTAGTTAGTTAGTTAGTTAGTTAGTTAGTAGTTAGTTAGTTAGTTAGTTAGTTAGTTAGTTAGTTAGTTAGTTAGTTAGTTAGTTAGTTAGTTAGTTAGTTAGTTAGTTAGTTAGTTAGTTAGTTAGTTAGTTAGTTAGTTAGTTAGTTAGTTAGTTAGTTAGTTAGTTAGTTAGTAGTTAGTTAGTTAGTTAGTTAGTTAGTTAGTTAGTTAGTTAGTTAGTTAGTTAGTTAGTTAGTTAGTTAGTTAGTTAGTTAGTTAGTTAGTTAGTTAGTTAGTTAGTTAGTAGTTAGTTAGTAGTTAGTTAGTTAGTTAGTTAGTTAGTTAGTTAGTTAGTTAGTTAGTAGTTAGTTAGTTAGTTAGTTAGTTAGTTAGTTAGTTAGTTAGTTAGTTAGTTAGTTAGTTAGTTAGTTAGTAGTTAGTTAGTTAGTTAGTTAGTTAGTTAGTTAGTTAGTTAGTTAGTTAGTTAGTAGTTAGTTAGTTAGTTAGTTAGTTAGTTAGTTAGTTAGTTAGTTAGTTAGTTAGTTAGTTAGTTAGTTAGTTAGTTAGTTAGTTAGTTAGTTAGTTAGTTAGTTAGTAGTTAGTTAGTTAGTTAGTTAGTTAGTTAGTTAGTTAGTTAGTTAGTTAGTTAGTTAGTTAGTTAGTTAGTTAGTTAGTTAGTTAGTTAGTAGTTAGTTAGTTAGTTAGTTAGTTAGTTAGTTAGTTAGTTAGTTAGTTAGTTAGTTAGTTAGTTAGTTAGTTAGTTAGTTAGTGGTACGACTTAGGCAGAACTTTTGGTCGTTTAAGAATTAATTTTTAGTGAGGTTTCTACCAAAAAAGTAGATGTCTTTACTAAACATAAATGTTATATAAATGACACCGGGTTTGGTTATGGCGCTGGTTGTCTACCTGCAGTACTGGCAGAGACATCTACATTAATTTATGGAAATTAAAACAATTTGTTTATTAACAAAGTAAAGTTTTTATATATTTTATAATTCATTCTTACAAATAAAACTATCAATTAATCGAAAAATAAACAATTAAACTCTTAAAAAACATTTATTTGTTACTGCGTTTTAATAAACATAGCCGACATATAACGTGCACTGCCTTATTGTGGTAGACTGCCTTACCATTTGGACTCTAACTTACAGTCAAAAATACAACCCTGCTAACAACACATAAAAAATGGCTGTCAAAATAAGAAAAACGAAAAAGAAACCCAAAAGAGATATGAGAAAACAACAAGAATTAAATATTAATAGTTTTTTTGTGTACGTAAAGTGAGAACGAAAGAAAAGTTGAAAAAAGTGATTTTATTTATTGTAAACGCGATTTGTAACAAAATTAAGCCTTAATTTAATTAAAAAATAAAATAAACCTTAAGCAACAATAAAAGTCTTTGATAAAAAACGAAAATATAAGAAATAATATGAGGAAATTATAACAAAATCTAATCGAGAAAATTTGTATGTGAAGAAAAAAAATAAAAAGGCGAACAGAATCATTTTTTTTTCTTCATCAATGTGTGTTACAGTGTATGTGTGTGTGTTTTAGTGTTAAAAAGATATAAAAGTAATTAGAAAAAAATAACATGAAATAAATAAAAATAATAATAAAAAAATAAATAAATAATGATAACAGCAATGGATACACGGTCATATACATCATCAACAACCAACGCCACAACGGGACGTAATGAATTTGCAATGCAAGGTAAAGATATAAACAATTTGTTTTTTCTACGGAAAATTTGTGTGTAAACATAGAGGTAGTAGCTGTTGATTTTTTTTTTTTTTTTTGGAAAATTGTTACAGCAGGAACAAGTGAAAGTCTGATAGATGAAAATCTCTTGACAAAATCCAGTTTTAACAATCATCGTTACATTCCCTCACTTTAAAACAGAAATTTAACACATATATTGAAACTTTATCTGTTTTGTTGTTGTTGTTGTTGTTATTGTTGGTACTTGGCAAATGGGGCACTCCTTGGTTTGTTGAATATTAGCATGCAATGTTATGTTTACTATGTGGTTGTTGTAATTGTTAGTATTGCTAATACAATAAAATTGTGGAAAAAACTTTGCCAGTATTCACTGCTAAAGTGTGAGGGTGGGTTTTTTTGCTTTTTGTTTTATTTTTGCTCAATATTGTATAAAACTGAAGCAACAAGCTGTTTGTATTGTTGTAAATTACTTCACAGCTTCTAGTACTTAAAAATAAAACAAAATTAATACCCCTGTGTTTGTAATTTAATTTATGTTTTTCAATTACTTTATTAATAAATACCAAATATGACAGGGTTTCTCCTCTTTTCCTCCCCTGTGCCTCTTTTTAGGCTTAATTGTTTAATGGGAGTTTGTGTGTGTGTGTGTTTCAGTCTCTTGATTGTCTAAACCAGCTGTCAAACAGTTTTCAAACATAAATTTTTTTGTAATATTTTGTTTATTTTTAACTATAGACTTCCGTTATTTAAATTTTTCTGTATTTATTTTGTTCATATTTTGTAAATCTATTTAACATGATTTTGTTTTCCTCTTTTTGTTTCCAGAATTGACCCCAGAACAACAAAAATTATTATTAGAATTGCGCAGAAGACGTCAAGAATTGCTGTTAGAAATTCAGGTAATTATCTTAGTTATTTATGTTGAATCCAAGGTTTAATTTTAAGCTTCATTATATTTATAAGCAGCCAAACAACAAATATTTATTAAACTGTTTCCTAGAATCTTTTGGTTTTCTGCAAGCTAACATGAAGGGGGAAGTTAAGGCACGACTGGTATAACATATTTAAACAAAAGCTATTAGTCTTTTACAAAAACCTTCTAACAAACTAGTCATGATTATGGACTAGGCTCTAGACAGTTTTGTCTATACTTTAGTCTAAATGTTATTTTATAGTCTAGTCCATAGTTTAGTTTATATATTACTCTAGATTATTCTTTAGTCTATAGTGAAGTCTGGAATATACGTACCTATAGAATACAGTTTGTTTAAAATTAGTCATTGGTCACTTTAGTCCAGCATTCTTGTTGCTATGGTATCGTAATAAAACGAAATGTAATAAAATATTGACAAGTTCATTTAGGGGTGGTATACTGATCAAAGCTACTCACTTCATATGACACCAGAGAAATTCCTGTTAAAATAAACCAATCTATAATCTTCTCCACACTTAATTTATTCTTCAAAACGAAAAACTAATGAATGAAAACACGTTAAAATTCTTTTATAAAAAAAGAAAAAGTCTCTAAAGCAGAAGTTAAGAGAAAAAAACTAATTAAACACTTACAAAAGAAAACTGGCAAAAGGTGAATGCTCTAAACATTAAATAAGTCATAATAATTTGATATTTTAAAGTCGAAAAAAGCTGATAAGAAAACTTAAAAAAATCACTTAAAAATTTACACACACACAATACAAATTTGCATATAAGCATAAGGAGGACAAAACTAAAGAAATAAAGAAAAACACTTAAAAAAACTAACAAAAACAAACGAAATTGTATAAAAAAACAACAACAAATTAAATAATAGTTTCAATAACATTAAAATAGCGAGCGGCATTTAGCATGATTTAAAAAAAAAATGTAAACAAACCATTTGACATTTAACACTTGGGGTGAGAATTGAATGACAAATAGGGATTTGAAAAACAAATTTTTGCTAAAAATGAGATTAAATAAATTAAATTATTGAAACTAATAGAGTAGTTGCTATAAATTTTGTTAATAAAAGACAACAATTAAATGTATTAATGATGAGCTCAGTGATGAAGGCATGACTGGTTGAGTCATGTTTTATTATTATGAGCAGAGGTGTCATATATCGTTTAAGAAGTGAATGGTTGAAGTAATAGTACTACATATGTATTTGTTAATTACAAATTTTTTACTCCTTATGATTAATTCTTGCAGCCTAGTCAATAGTTAAATCTATAGTTTATACTATCGAACAAGAATATAACTAAAGTATAGGCTAGATTTAGACTAGATGTGGATAGACTTGTCTATAGACTAGACTATAGACTAGACTATAGACTAGACTATAGACTAGACTATAGACTAGACTATAGACTAGACTATAGACTAGACTATAGACTAGACTATAGACTAGACTATAGACTAGACTATAGACTAGACTATAGACTAGACTATAGACTAGACTATAGACTAGACTAGACTAGACTATAGACTAGACTATAGACTAGACTATAGACTAGACTATAGACTACCCAGCAAAAAAAGTGTGGAAAAAGATGTAGAATTTTCATCACAACTAGTAACCCGAAGTGCTTCAAATTCAGGTGAAAAACCTATGAATTTACATTAGCCGTGTCATTGGAGGATTGTTGTTCATTTTTGACAACTTTGAACTACATCTAATCTTATCTTTAGAAGCTGTAAAAATCCGATATTTGTATGTCAAAAATAAACCACATTCTTTCAATGAAACGCTTATGTAAATTTCATTGGTTGTTCATCAAAATTTGAAGTACTTCGAATATGTTGTTTGTAGTGACTTTTCTACATCTCTATTCTCATTGTTAACTGTGTTTTCATTTGTGAGGATATGGTTTGGTTTATAAAAGCGAAAAGTATGCAAATCGCATTTTTAGATGTGATTAAGATGTCGTTTGTAAAGTATGACATCAATTATTTTTTGCTGGGTAGACTATAGACTAGACTATAGACTAGACTATAGACTAGACTATAGACTAGACTATAGACTAGACTATAGACTAGACTATAGACTAGACTATAGACCTAGACTATAGACTAGACTAGATAGACTAGACTACTATAGACTAGACTATAGACTAGACTATAGACTAGACTATAGACTAGACTATAGACCTAGACTATAGACTAGACTATAGACTACAGACTAGATAGACTAGACTATAGACTAGACTAATATAGACTAGACTATAGACTAGACTATAGAC